>NW_023270377.1:86001454-86092284 GCF_011800145.1 Mirounga leonina | reverse complement strand
TCTATCTATCTATCTATCTATCTATCTATCTATCTATCTATCTATCTATCTAGATATATAGATGCACAGTGGAATATTACTCAGCCATCAAAAATAATGAAATCTTGCCATTTGCAACGACATGGATGCAACTAGAGGGTATTATGCTAAGTGAGATAAGTCAGTCAGAGAAAGACAAATACCATATGATTTCACTCATATGTGGAATTTGAGAAATAAAACAGATGAACATAGGGGAAGGGAAGGAAAAATAAAATAAAATAGATAGAGGGAGGCAAACCCTAAGACTCTTAACTATAGGAAACAAACTGAAGGTTGCTGGAGGGGAGGTGGGGGGGTGGGATAAATGGGTGAAGGGCATTAAGGAGGACACTCGATGTAATGAGCACTGGGTATTATATGCAAATGATGAATCACTAAATTCTATCGCTGAAACTAATAGTATACTAATGTTAACTAAACTGAATTTAAATTAAAAAAAAAAAAAAAAAGCACTGGGGCGCCTGGATGGTTCAGTCAGTTAAGCGTCTGCCTTTGGCTCAGGTCATGATCCTGAGTCCCAGGATTGAGTCCCTCATCAGGCTCCCTGCTCAGAGGGGAGTCTGCTTTTCCCTCTGCCCTTCACCCTGCTTGTGTTTGCTCTCGCTCTCTCTCTCAGGTAAATAAATAAAATCTTCAAAAAAATAAAATAAATACATTTTTAAAAAGTCACCTGGAGTGTGGGTTAAACAAAAGCAATTCCTAGTTCCTGGTTAGAAAATCTGGAGGTAGAGTCCAAAATTCAGAATTTTATAAAGTTCTTTAGGTATTCTTTTAGGCACACTGAAGTTTGAGAACTTCTAATCCAGAGTGTCTATGCTTCCTTGTTAATACTGAATCATACCTTTATGTAAGTAAGTAAGACCTATAATTTAAAGGATTTCTCTTCCTCATCATAAGCTAAGCAACCCAACACCTATCTTACAGTGAGTACTATATCCTCAATGTGTAATAACTGGATCTCTTGCTAATGTGCAATCCCAACATGGTCTCATACACCCAGTTGTGCTATTGAGGAAAATATCAACCTTTCACCTTTGACTCTCCTTCCACGTATTCCTTTACAGATGACATTTTGTCATCAGCTCCCACCAGAGGCATATCCAAATGGTTACGGTTATTAACGTTTGATAGACGTTCTTTAAGGAAAAGAATATAAAATTACAAATGCAAAATTAGATATGAAAATAGATATTCAAAATGTGAAATTATAATATATCACCTATCTTTAAAAATTTACATCAATATAAAACATCGATTAACTCAAAAACTAACAATGTTTTTATTAATTAACTCACTAACAGCTCTATAATACCTTTTCCTTTTATTTTTTTTAGCTAGATACTTTAATTATCTTTATAATCATATTTTCTACAGGGAGAATAAAATGTTAATCCAGTCTTTTCTCTTGAATGTGTGATAAAAATTTTAAATCATAATTATTTTAGAAAAGTTTCCTTAAATTTCATGACTTATTATTGAAAGTGCCGTAGAAAGTGGGTGGTTGTCAAATCTGAGGCCACTTCTCATATATATATGAGCTTCAAGATTTGGAATAATTTTCCATAGACTAGTTTCTCGTTTTTCACCACCCATACACTTCAAATGTCATTAAGCATACTCATACTGTGACATGACCCTTAGCCCTGCACTTATGTATCATGAGGTTGGGTATATAAACACAATGAGTAGAAACCAAACATACACTACAGTGGTTACAAATAACTATCTATAGTAGTGATTGTGAATCATATAAATTATCTCACTAAATACAAATTAAATATAATATGCACTCGATTCTCTGAAATCAGACTCCAAGAATGCCCAAAGTCTCTCCAATACCTGACTCTTTCTCATCTCTATTTTCACCTTTCTCAGTAATAAGTACCACAGTTAACCCATTGCTCAAACTTTGTTTTCACAGTTTTAACTCCACTTGGTTTGGTATTATGGAGACTGAACAAGAAACATATTCTTAAAAGTTAAAATTTAACCTACATTCTATTATTACTTGTAGCCAGAGGCATGAGGCTGTTTCTCTAAACCTCTGCTTCTCAATCAACTCGCACATCAGATGACTCATTGAATCATTGTAATTTTATTTTCTACTTCCCATATAACACTGGAATATCATTTCTTCTTCCATTATGATTGGAATTTCCAGTGCAAGCCATGAGCATTTCTTCCCTGGAGCCCCACAGGCAGCCTCCTTCTGCATTAAGTTTTGTTTTTCTCCAATTCATTTTCCAGAGTGTGGATCCACTTTTTGAACATACATCTACTACTTTTAAATTATTGTTTCTTCAAAAATTTAGAATTACCGTAAAATGTCCAGTATCAGTAAACATAGTATATACAAAGGATCTCCAGGATTGAACCCTTGTTCACGATTCACCTCCTCCCGCTGCAAACTCAGGGAGCCAGCCCAAAGTGACTTATTTTTGGTGCTTCACTACAAGATGTATTTCCTTGCCTCCATTCCTTGACAGATTCTATACCTCTGCTTAGACTTTTCCCTCCTCACCCATTTCTTATATCAGATCTACCTTATGTTTCAATTTAAAAGTCAGATCTGGGGCGCCTGGGTGGCTCAGTTGGTTAAGCGACTGCCTTCGGCTCAGGTCATGATCCTGGAGTCCCGGGATCGAGTCCCGCATCGGGCTCCCTGCTCAGCGGGGAGCCTGCTTCTCCCTGTGACCCTCACCCCTCTCATGTGCTCTCTCTCTCTCTCGTTCTCTCTGTCTCAAATAAATAAATAAATAAAATCTTAAAAGTCAGATCTTCCGGGACAGTTGAGGACTGTGCTCTGCAATGTCTCTCCTCTGTGTTTCTACTCTGACAATGCTAATCAGTTTACTCTCATACCTTGTTCAGTTCTCCCTAGACCATAAGGCTGAGTGAAGGTAGGAACTATGTCTTATTCATCATTCTCTGCCAAGCATATAAACTCAATAAGTATTTATTGGAATAAAGAAACTGAAATAATGAAAAATATTTGGGATCAGACATATTGGGGAATTTTTATGGCTTCAGTAAAGTTATTTAAGTTTTCTATAAATCAGTTCTCACATGTGTAAAACAGGAATAATAGTATACATTTCAGGGTTTCATTGTGAAAATTATATAATATTACATATTAATCATTAACACAGAATGTGGCATGCATACTGGCAGCACTCAAAATATGAAAGATATTATTATTATTATTTACTATAATAGAAAAATTTAGATTTTATTTCTGCATTCCTTTAAAGTATATTTACTTTGGTTAGCTGAAAAACAGTATAAATGATTTCATTCGTCAAAACACTATATAAGGAATCCTAACTCTTCTCTTTTCCCTTGGTTCAATGACATTCTACACTGGAAATACCTGGCCAATGGGCACTTTGATGGGACTGGCATCTTGACCAGTGGTAAAGCCCTATTCTATACTTACACTATACTTACTATACTTACACCTCTTTTCTCATTCTCATGTGCTCTTCTGTTCTTGACCAGGATTTGCTTATCCACATTATTTTTACAAGGAATAACAGCCTCTGTTGAGAGTGCTATTAGAATGACTATCACTAAAATTAAAAAAACAAAAAACCACAAATCTTTTTTCTCTGGTTTATTTCTCTTCCTTAAGAACTAATCCATTTCACAATTATAATTTTCTTTCAAATCAAATTCTGACAGCTGAAATTGCCACAAAGATTGTCACACTTGGTGGGCAATTATTCACACATGCACACAATTTGTTAAGTGAACAAAACAAATGACTTTTAAAAAAAGAACGAATAGGCAAATAAAAACTGTAGTATGTAAATTGAGATAAGTGGACTGCAATATAGTCTTTCACAAAAATTTCTACTTTCTTTGGTATAAATTGTCTTTCTTCAAGCTTGAAAAGGTAGTGCTGTTTTGTTAAATTGGAATGACTATGTTGACTATTTTGACAATGCAATCTAACAGTTCAATCATTCCGTGACCACTAGAGTCCCTGGCAGAATCATAGTCACAGAGACATTAAATTGTTGTAAAAAAGAATTCTCAATGTAATTTTCAAAAACTATACTGGCTCTAAATAATAATAAAGATGTAAGTTGTATTTCAGCTACCAAGAGTTGTTTTCTTGTCCTTGTTCCATGAAACAAATAAAATGTACATAGTTAAGATTGTGGAAACAAAGTTCCAGTCATTCGTTCAAATTAAAAGCTTTTTTCTATGTGCCTTACAAAATGATTTAAACCAGGTATTTAAAAAAAATTACCTTTCATTTTACAACTCAGGGAAAAAATACTGCATTTTTTTTTACATTATGTCAACATTTTCCCACAAATTCTATATATTTAATTTTACTACAAATATTATTTTGAATTTCAATCATGTCTCTTAAAATGGGCAATAATTTTCTCCCTAAGAAGAAAACAGAATGTTTTGAAGAAAAAGCAAGATGCATATACTAAAACAGCTAAACTACAGGGTCAAAGGGTGCCTGGGTGGCTCAGTGGCTTGGGCATCTGCCTTTGTCTCAAGTCATGATCCCAGGGTCTTGGGATCCAGCCCTAAGTTGGGCTCCCTGCTCAGTGGGGAGCCTGCTTCTCCCTCTCCCTCTGCAGCTCCTCCCTTGTGCTCACTCTCTCCTTCTGTCAAATAAATAAATAAAATCTTTAAAAAAAATAAAACTACAGGATCAAGAATAAGGTTTCTTGATTATTATTATTCTTTATGCTGTTCCAGTTAAATCAAATAAGGTAGTTCCACTAAGTAAATTAAATAATAATAATTTAATATATATGTAATTTCTCCCTCTGTATTTAATCCTGCAACACTAAGTATATAAATATCTTCCTCTCTAAAAGTATTTAATTTTTGATGAAGTATAAAAAATACCAGCTTAGACATTGTCCCTGGAACTTAAACTTAGGAGGAAAAGAAAAAAATTTGTCTGGCTTACAATATGTTACTAGCTTTAAATTTGTTCTTTGTCACAGTGCAAGAAATGGCGGGACTGTGAATATATATTGGGACCTCTTGAAAAAGTAAGTTCAATGCAATATTAATATTATAGGAAAAGTCTCATCAAAATATTTCAGAGTAAAACAGTGACAGAGCGAAAGAAATACTATATTCATTAATTGCTAAAAATTTGCCTAACTTTTTTGGAGTCAAGTCCTTCTCTATATTCATACAAACCTGATAAGCCTCAAGACAATAACAATTTAGCAAAAAGATTAAGCATAAATTAAAATGACAGTGCAAGTTTCCAAGAGCAAATCATTAGACTAGAAATGACACTGTCATATCTCCTAGATACACTGGCTTCTAGCACATAACACTTGTTCAATAAATGTTACCTGAAAAAATAAATGGTTATTTTAAGAGAAATATGTACAAGGGGCTAAGAAGATACAGAAGAGGGTACCCTTCCCTTTCTTCAAGGGTAGAGAAAAGCAGAATTGGATACGAAAGAGAAAATCTTTGAGCTGGGCTTGAAGGATAGATACAGATTTTCCACGCATAGAACAGAATGATGGAAGAAATAGCAGTTATCACTTGGAGAGGATTGGGAAAATAAAGGGCATTTCAGGAAGAATAAACAATTTAAACAAAAGGCACACAGATAAAAACCTCACAATGTGTCCACCAAGTAGTCCAGAGCTACTTGATTATAGGGTGCCTGGTAGGGACTTTAAAAATGTGGCTGGACAGTGATTGTACAATTATGTCTTGAAAGGCTGTGGTTAATGTGCTCAAATGCTGTGAACTCTATTTTATCAATAGGGGGAAGATACTGAATATTTTAGAGAAAGTTTTAAACAACACTTTAAAGAAGAAGCATCTAATTATGCTGCAGAAGGAGACCTCAGTCAGCAGTTTGGATAATGACTCAGCATAGAAAATCTTGTATAGGCAAACTAATTAAGAAAGTATCTATAATATCTTCTCAGCCATATAACAAAGAGGGTCTAAATTCAGACAATGAAAAGAAAGGAGAGAAAGAAACAAAGTGACCATTTCTGAGGTAAAATGGATGGCACCAGATGGATCAGTGTGCAAACACTGCAGGAAATTGAGGTGTATCTCGCACAAGTGCTTTCCTGAGTGGATACACATTAAATTAGGTAGATAGAAGGAAAAAATTCAGTGGGAAAGATAACGAATTCTGCTTTGAGCATATAGGGTCGAAAGGAATAATGTGAGATTTGAGGAACGGTGTCCAAAAGCAGTTAAAAACGTGATTCCAGGACAAAGGTGAGAGGATTGAGCCACCATAGTGGTTCATGGTGTCAGTGTGACAAATAGTTACAATAGCCCGAGGAGGTTAAAACAGTAAAGAAACTGTAGAGTGATATTTCCAGAATAAAGGTAAAAACTACAAGTGAATAAGAAAGTTGGAGTTGAGGTTAGAAGTCTGATTATTTGTGATGTTTACTGTTTTTCACAGAAGATAAACATGGAAAAAGACCATAGATTGAGGAAATGATGTAAATGATGTCTAAAGATTAATAGATATTTAAGATCATGATAATTTTATAGGGGAAGATAATGATGAAGTTAATAGACAGAAACAAGATCTCAAGATAGCATTTGTTCACAGAGTCAAATTAATCTTTCTCAGATACAGTTTGGTAAACTCTTAACAACTTTGACCCATAGTTTGAACTATGTTATTACCTTGTTGGGCTGACTCCTACCAAAATCTTCATTTCCTCCTCATTCTTTCCTCTTTCTTTCACACAGTTCTGGGAATCATTAAGTGTTGTCTATCATAGAACAAATTATTCTAATAGATAATATATTATGTTTCATATCATCCCCGGAAGAACACTGATATAATCAGTTCACTTTGCTTGGCATGGACCATATGGTGTCAGGTGGGTGGTTCCTAAGTTTAGATTCAGTCCCTACATTTACTTCTTTTGTATCTTTAAGTTACCTTAAGTTGCTTTCCCATTATTAGGAATTATAGGAATACTATCTATTGGAAAAATCAAGTAAGCTAAAAATTGTATGTGAAATATAGAGGCTGATACATAAGGAGTAGCTATAAGCTCTTTGCAGATGTTTTTTGATGGTGTACATTTTACTGGGACAAAACTATTATTGTATCCCTAATCAACATTCATTGATGCCTCACTTTCTCCACTCCCATTTGTCCAACTCCCATCTGTCTTGGGTCTCTGTCATGCTCTGTTCCTTTCTATTTTGCCCATCATGGAAATGGCTAGAAGGGCTAAACTGAAGAAAAATAGCACAATAGGTTTACATTGGAAAAGTGACTAGATGAAGGGCAAAAAGGATTCAGAAGGTGAATGAAGGAGGGAAAAAACAAAAATAAAATTGGTAGTAGGAAAAATGGGAAGAGAAATAGGAGTTTTGAGTAACTGTCACTCTGTGGAAATTGTTGCAGAAAAGGGTAACATTTAGTACTATTTGTTCTGTTGGGAGTAATGAATTCTCTTCAACCCATTTTCAAAGGATCCAGTACAGATTAAAATTCTTTTTCAATGCTTCTTTGAAAATTAGTCTGGTTACTCCTTTGAATGAAACTATGGCACCATGTTGTTACACTACTGCTCTCATCAGGTCATAGAAATATTCCTTACTTGATTATCTATGTGATGGGTCTAAGCAGTGTACACATTAAATGGGGACAGAAAATATTACGAACTTTAGAGCAATATTATACATACACTGAATTGGGAGGACACAATGTTACTAATTTCTCTAAGTTAGATAGATAGTCTCTATGATCTAAATCAATCATTTTCTAAGTCCTTAATGGAAATGTTTATGTGAGTCAGCCATGGAGTCAACACAGAACAGGTTTATTATTGGTAAATCAATAGAGTCTAAATCGGTTATACTATCTGTCTCCAAACTCCAATCCAGAAAAAGACTTTACTAAATATCCACCCATAAAATTCCCATGGATTTTCATAGAAATCCTTCACCCAAATGAAAGACACTTCACCATATGAAAGACTTTCCAAAGGGGAGTGAGGGTGGCACTTAATATATAATTTTTTAAAAATGCCTATTAGGGCGCCTGGGTGGCTCAGTTGGTTAAGCGACTGCCTTCGGCTCAGGTCATGATCCTGGAGTTCCTGGATCGAGTCCCACATCGGGCTCCCTGCTTGGCAGGGAGTCTGCTTCTCCCTCTGACCCTCCCCCCCCTCTCATGTGCTCTCTCTCATTCTCTCTCTCTCAAATAAATAAATAAAATCTTTAAAAAAAATGCCTATTAAAACAAGAAAAGACATATGTAAGTAAAGTCCTTGAATAAGTGAAGGAGTATAACAGAAGACTTATGATATGGGGATTAAAGTCTCTTCAGTTCTATAACTAACCTTTCTATTTATTTCTTCTTTTGCTGACATATTTTATTTAAAGAACCTGATTTTTTAAAAAGCAAATTTGGGGGCGCTAGGGTGTCTCAGTCCATTAAGCATACGACTCTTGATTTCAGCTCAGGTCATGATCTCAGAGCTATGAGACTGAGCCCCACACCAGGCTCTGTGCTGGGCATGGAGCCTGCTTAAGATTTTCTCTCTCCCTCTCCCTCTGCTCATCTACCCCCCATCCTGTTTTAAAAAAAATAAAAATAAAAATAAAATAATTAAATGAATAAATAAATAGCAAATTTAGCACAGTATTGAAAGGATATTGAGATGCACTCATTCAAAAATAATTTTTTTAATATGACTACAAAATTGTGGGTATGGTTTTATGTGTGTATAAATAGTGTGTGTTTATAGTAAATTTGACCATAACTATATATACACACATATGCACATATATATGTACCCACACACACATATATATATACATATATGAATATGTGATCATTTGTTAGTTGATAAATTATTATCGACATGATTCCAATTAGAGTAAGAAAGTATAAATGTATTTTAGTAGAGATGCAATTGTTGGTTATATGGTAGAGAATCAAAAAAAATTGGTAATTTGTTTAACATGGCATTCTTCAAAATACATATAATAAAAGGGAACAAATCCTACACATACGCTGAGGCATTTGCCTAACAAATGTTGTGTGTTTGGGAAAAGAACTCTCTATAGCAATTTACCCATTGGAAAAGTAGAATATCTTAAGCCTGAAAGCATCTTGAATCGAAATTACTGTAGAAGGATAAATCAAAATGTTACAGTTACTATTCTAAAAATTATATGGATTAAATTTACCATTTACCAGGATGATTGAATGTGGCATTAAAAATTCATGTTTAAAACTATTTGGAAATGCTTATACAGATACATTGTTAATTTTTATAATTACAAGTATTTAGCTTTTCAATGATTTAAATAGAATGAGAAAATGTGAAATGGAAATGATATATATACCTGATAAATAAATTTTGATAAATAAAAGATTGTATCCTCTGTTATATTTTTTCTCCTTTCTTCCAAATACTTCATGATTTTATTTTTTGAAATCCTTCCTCTAAGCATAAAGAATCAAGCAGCTGCTACAGATAAAATGAGCATCAACTGGCAGATATTAAAACTGTCACCTGATGGAAGCTGGGATCACCATTAGACCTTCAAGCAATAATCTGCAGTATAATTTTGTAACTCATATATCAATTAATTTTATATTACTGTCACACATGACACTAACAGTTAACAATATTTCCTCATGCTGCTATCTTAATTGCTATGTATGTGTGTTGAACATGGATATCTGAAGATCAAAATATGTCCCATAAGAAAAACATCTCAGCTGTTTGGTGAAATTTATTAGAAATCTATAAATCTAATAATAGAAAGGTTTTTTTAATCTTACTTGTAAATAATCTTCAGAATTCATAACACAGATATGCTATTTATTTGTATTACATAACAAAGTGATTTTGTCTGATTTGGACATTTAAGAATATATTTGTGCTTAGTGATTTTCCATAAAATATATTTAATTCATGTAAATTAAATAACAAAAAATGGCAATATATGGGGCTTGAGTTTTCAACTCATTATTTTAGGTCAAGTAATGGAATTTTACCTGAGGTTAACATTATTCAGAACAGTAGTGATGCAGGGTTGACAAACACAACCAAGGTGAGAATAACTGGAACTTTGGAGAATATCATAAGGAAATACACTGTCAAGCAAAATTAGTACAGGTGATGTTTATTCTAAGAGAAATGAAAAGCAGGCAGGAGAGAATCTTTGAAGGTGAATGGATAGAATTGCTGTTTAAAGGGAGGGCATTGAAATTAACAGCGATGGACTAAGGAAAAATACTTCTGTTTTCTGATTGCATTCTTTAAAAAAATCTTTAAGATATATAGTTTTAGACTAAATTAGAAGATTTTTCTTAATCTTGAACCCATGGGTAGACTTTCTTTTTTCTGTAAGCCCTCTGAAACAAAATTTTTATCTCTGTATAATAATATGCAATTGTGATGAGAAAACTTTAGATTTCATCATAATCTTTTTTTTTTTTTAAGATTTTATTTATTTATTTGAGAGAGAGAGAGTGAGAGACAGAGAGCATGAGAGGGAGGAGGGTCAGAGGGAGAAGCAGACTCCCTGCCAAGCAGGGAGCCCAATGCGGGACTCGATCCCGAGACTCCAGGATCAGGACCTGAGCCGAAGGCAGTCGCTTAACCAACTGAGCCACCCAGGCACCCGATTTCATCATAATCTTAAAGGCATCCCTGACCTTAGGAAGGCTAGAAGCACTGATTTATTATCTTTACATTTAATATCTTTATATTTCAATCTTTACATTACATATTATATTCTATAATTGTTTGGCTTTTGCAAGTACAGATTAAATGAGCCTACTACTCTGAAAGTTCTTTAGAAAAAAATTTTTTTCATCCAAGTAGCTGTGAATCTAGTACCATGTTTTGTACATAGTAAGTGGAAGTCAATGAATGCTGTTTGAATGAATAAATGAATGAATAAATAAAGGCCTAATTGGATGAACCAAGAATGTTTCTTTTTTGTAGTATCAGACTCTTAAATCTCACCAACATATTAAACATGAACGTTCTTCAATCAAAATGCAACTAAGAAATTAATTATCATACATCAAATGTCTATAATATATATATAATTGATAGGATTAAAAATTCATGGCACATAGTCAAAGAAATCTGAAGCACAGAGTAGGGGGATAGTTAGAAGTAAGTGTTACCAAGTAGGTCCTCATGGGTTTAAGTAAACAAAGAGTGTGACTTATTAATCTAAAACCTCTCATATCTCATTGCTTTTATTTACTAGGCACATCTATCAGGCACCTATTATCTAGTAGATCCTTGGCTAGAAGTAGAGGATACAGAAATACAAAGTTATAATAATTCACAACCTAAGCTATGTCACAGTCTGGTAGATACAATGACCCAACAAAGAACAAATTAAATTATTACCTTTGGAAGTAAGTATAAAATGCAGTGCCAACAAAATGTACCCAAAAACAAACAAACAAACAAAAAACAATGAATGACCCCTGGTCTACAGAGCAATGCATTTAACTTAGAGAATTTTTTTCTTTCTTTCTTGTTTTATTAAGAAATAATTGACATATGTCACTGTATATGTTTAAAGCATACAGCATAATGCTGTGATTTAATCATGGGTAATGATGATCACAATAGGTTCAGCTAACATGCATCTTCTCATATAATTAGGAAAAAAAGGAAAAAGAACAATTAGTATGATTCGTATGATGGATTTACTCCCCCTTTTTTAAGATTTATTTATTTACTTGAAAGAGAGAGAGAACGCGCATGCGGGGGTGAGAGGCAGAGGGAGAAGGAGAGAGAATCCCAAGCAAACTCCCTGCTGAGCTCACAACCCTGAGATCATGGCCTGAGCCAAAATCAAGAGTCAGAGGCTCAACAGACTGAGCCACCCAGGCGCCTCTAGGATTTTCTCTCTTAACAAGTTTCCTATATATCATACATCAGTGTTAGCTGTAGTCGTCATGTTGTACAAGGGACATAACTTACAGAATTGATAGAAGTTGTGGTTGATGTTATTTGCCAAATGTTCCCTGTCCTATTTTATCCATCTCTCAGCTATTAATTTAGTGATTATTGGTTTCCTCCTTCCTATCACTCCACTGAAGTATGATAGCCTGTATTTCTTTTGGCATTTGGGAGGACAAAATTAGGGTATAAATGATAAGCACATTATTAAATATATCTCCCCTTGGTATCAACATATTTGGACATTTGACTTTCCATATACATACTCAATGATCCTTGTGTAGAGGACATTTCTCTGTATTTTGGCTGAATGCTTCAGCATGCCTCAATGACTTGATAATTGAGCACTGATACACAAATTGTAACCTTTCAGGATGAATTTCACTTATTTGCTCTCTCAGTGGACAAGGTATTTTTTAAGGCAGACTGAATTTATTTAGGCCAGAAATCCATTCACTTCCTAGGACACTAAATGTTTTTTGTTTGAGCTAGATCGCAAACACTTCTACAGCATATAGAACGGGATTTTTAATTGGAGCCTTTTTTTTTTTATTTTATAGAACAGGGAAAATTGATTGTAAAACTTGAAATTCAGTTTAGCATCCGTGCCTTCCATTCTCTGTTTGGGATTTTCTGATGCAGCTTCAGAAAAGTCGAAGCTGAGTAACTTGACCGGCAGTGTGCTTTAGGGGAGATATTGAGCCATAAGAGCTGGGATTCCCGAATTTAGATAGAGGAAGAACATTGATGGTTGTTTTGTTTTGTTTCTCTTTAACGTGCCTATCTTGGTAGGTACAGAATGAATTATGCTTCCACAAAGATGTTTTATGTCTTGAAGAGGACTTCATGCAGTTCTTACTGGATTTAAGAGAGGCCCAAATTGTATGTCCTAAGTCTCTGAACTATTTATTTTTTTATTATTTATTTATTTATTTAAATTTTATTATTTATTTAATGATACGGGAGGAAAGGCTGTAAGAGAAGCAAATGGTGAGGTTTTACTGCTACCCATGTATCTCTTCATAATGGGAATGTCAGTCAAATAGGAAAAATAGATTACTGCTTATATATTACTTATATCAAGCCAGAATTACAAGTCTCCAAGTAACTTAATTTTCATATGTGTACACCAATCCATGCATCATTAAGCATGTTTAAATATTATAAATGCAGCCCAAATGCTGAAACAAGAGGGATTTATGTCAGAGGTCATTCCAAATTAATTTAGATTGTAAAACAAAACGCAAACCTTAGATTCTCCTGAGAATTTTCTTTTGCGGCTGGCCATCCTGAACAGATAACTGAGGCCTGTACATCCACCCACCCTGTTATTCTGTAACAGCCCTAAGCAGTGGGGTTTGTTCTTGACTATTTTTAGACACTTGAGGTACCAAAGGTTGTATTTCAACTTTAGTAAGACCTGTGAAGGAAAAGAAAATCTATCTTACATTCTGCTGAAAGGGAAGTGAACCTGAATGAAACCCTATAGATACTAGCTAATGAAAACTAATTATACTGCTTAATCCTACTTGCTAATTAGCCTAATTCACTAAAAAGAATTGTGCCTAAAAAGAAGTCACAATAGATTTACCCCAATGTAAAGCACAGATCAATTGTTTACTTGCAATCCTCAGCTAATGAAATGTATCTAAATGAAAGACATTAATAATTAAGAATTACAATAATCCTCACATATATGCCTTTCCACCATTGGTTAAAGAAAAAAAAAAAAAATCCCAGAATGAGTTTTTATGCCCTGTAAGAGAAACTCTTCATTCTTGGATAAATGGATGGATGGATGAAAACCCTGAGAGAGGAACAGTTATTAAAGTTCAAATATTTTACCAAGAAATGTTGCCCATTTAGTTCAATGCATATCTTATCTTAAAGATCTACCAAATATATTTAGGAAAGTCTGGGTGCACAACTAATTCTGATCAATTATATTGATCACATTTTATTAGAGGGTGACAATAAATACTGCAAGTAAAATTCCAGAAATATTTCATATCAAATGCAAATTATTTAAAAACGAACACCATGGATTAATAGCAACAATTATTAAAACTGTTTATATAGCAAAAACTATTAAAATATTTATTCATTATTAAAATAAGAGGAACAATTAGTCCCACAGCTCTTCTAAGGTTTTTAGTCTACTTGAACATATAGTGAGAAATCTCATAAAAATCTTAGCACCTTAATCAGTAGGTTTTTTTCTGTTCTTTTTCTGTTTATTTAATGAATATTTTGCACATACTATTTGGGCTATTTTTAGAAATCTAAGTTGAAATATCTTTGATACTGACCTTTGTGGCAAAGCTTTAGCAGTGATATCCATACAGTATAATGCTCCAAAAAGAAGCAAGCATTTAATACATTAGTAAAATAAGAGGTGGTTTTATATGATCTATCAGCGTTAAAGAATGATGCTGTTCTGAATTTCATTCATTTAAAGAGGTCACTCTGTAATTCCAGTGAAGCTTTTAGAAATCGTTAACCAGATTGTATACAAGGTAATACCAAGGCTAATGTCTGTATTTTAATGGAATGCATGATCACAAACGAAATTGGCCCTGAGTGAGAATATAATATACCTCATGAGGGCTCAGCTCATCTATGTTCTACTTGATTGCAAAAACTTTTGTTTGAATGACTAAAAATAACCTACAGATAAACACCTCTGCCACTCTCAAAAAACACCATTGGCAAAATATGTTCTCTATAGATTATTACCTTTTCAATAATTTTAAATTAGAATGCATTTCAGAGATAATACAGACACAGCCTGAACCAGATATTATTCCCCAATATAACAGTTTAACAGGAAGGCAAAGTATATTCCATCATGCTGCAAGTTATTGCACTGAGCCTTCTCAGGATCTGAAGCAGCAAATTTCCATACCCTTTTAATCACTGGCTTCCACGCTGAGGCAGTCAGGATGGGTAGAGAGGCCACAGGCAATGGTGTATGCTCTTCACCTCATTTACTCAGCAAACGCTTTACCCAGGGAACAATAACATCAGCCAGCAGGGATGACAATTTAAATCTACCAATACAAATGGGGATCCTAAGGCTTTCATTCACTCCTTCATTGCAGATTGCCTTAGATCCTATTTAATCACACCCTCCCTTCCCACGCACTTATGAGCAAGGAAAAACTGAAACCAGAAAGAAAAGCTAATAGTCTCCATTAGATTTGACCTCACTCTAAGAAATCAGTTAGGAGTATGGATAAAGACAGCCAGGAGACTAAAAATTCTCTTTCCCCCTCTTCCCTACCCTAACTCCTGGCTATATCCCACTCATCTTTCAGGTCTAAGTTTACATTTTACTTTCAGGAAAGCACCCCCTGTTCACTCAGTTAGTTAATCTCTCCCCACCTCCATTCCCATATGCTTTTATAGCACTCTAAACTTTTCCATTTTTGCTACTATCAAAATTGAAATTAAATAACCCTGGGTATAATTAACTGTTGAATGACTATCTCTCTTACTAACTTACAAGTCCCATGACAGCAGTGAGTTTCTCTCATTGCAATTACAATAAGCCAGCACTTACAACAGTGTCTGACATATGCATGGTAGGTGTGTAATAAACATTTTTCAGACAAATAAGTGAATGAACACACTTATTTAAGTCCAATTTAAAAAGGCCTTACTCTCACTTACCAAGTTACAATGGATATGATAAAAAGAACTCTCGCACACACTGAGACCTCTGTCTTAGAACACTTCATGTCCAACTTTATCAGTTAAGATGCCACTGGAGAATATTTTCATTGTGTTAAACTGCTATAAAGTTATATAATTAGCAAATAATTTAATATAAATTGGGAACCCCACGATTATTTAAGGTATGCTAAATGATTATCAGAATTTAATGATTTGCTTATTAGATATCTTTAATCATACACCAAAGATACCTTAATCTAAAAACATTTAGATTCTGTGATAATATAGAAGAATGGATCCTTATTCCAATGAGGTTGGAATTTCCAGAATTTCCTCATGTTTGCCTTATGACTATATGGCACTATCTCAACATCTTGAATTTTTCTCTTGTCAAGAAATTAACCTCTCTTACTCCATTTAAATATTTTGTCTTTCATCAGCCTCACAATTAGGTAATCTTAACTAATTTATGGCAAAAATTTCCTGTAAATAATTCAGCACTGTTACAGTCATCATTTCCAGAAAAAGTGATAAAACCCATTAATGGATATTTTAGTAATCTTTCATCTTCAGAGTTCTTTTTTAGATAAAAAGACATGACTGAATTTATCAGTGTAATATCAAATTCTCTTTTTCCTTATAAGATCCCTTCAGTAATTTATAATAAGCCAATTATATAGCTTAAAAACTGAAAGCAAATAGGATTAAAGTTAAATAAGAATGCAAAACTCCATGGAGGTAAGATTGAGAGAATTAAGAAAAAAATATGATGATCTTTGGAAATGACAAAGAAACTTCCAGTTTATTTAAACAAATGCATTTCATTGTATACTTTTCTTTTTTTTTTTTTAAGACTTTTTATTTATTCATTTGAGAGAGAGAGCAAGAGGAGGGAGGAAGGTCAGAGGGAGAGGGAGAAGTTGACTCCCCACTGAGCAGGGAGCCTGACATGTGGCTCGATCCCAGGACCTCGGGATCATGACCTGAGCTGAAAGCAGATGCTTAAGCGACTGAGCCACCCAGGCACCCCTCACTGTATACTTCCCTATAAGATGATAGTTCTGCTGGTCTTCAGGTAGATAAAAATCTATGACAATACTATTGTAAAACTGTAGAACCAAACAGAGAGAGAGTGATAGAAAGTGGTTGAGGGCAGATTGTCATACTTTAGGCCTTCTTCCTTTAGGCCACATTCCCCCCTAGAGCCATGTG
Organism: Mirounga leonina; assembly: GCF_011800145.1. Taxonomy (NCBI): domain Eukaryota; kingdom Metazoa; phylum Chordata; class Mammalia; order Carnivora; family Phocidae; genus Mirounga; species Mirounga leonina. The sequence goes on along the minus strand of NW_023270377.1, from coordinate 86,075,410 downwards.
GAGGAGATAAAATAAAAAAAGACACTAGTCTTTTCTGCCTCCCTGAAGGTAGATATTTCTAGCCAAAGCTGAGACTTCACAAGCAAAAAGTAGGACATATCAGAAGAATGCAAACACTAAGTGAAAGATAGTGACTATAACTCATCCCAGAAATAGAATAAAGGCAGCAAAAATAACAAAAAATAAAATAAACATTATAAATTTCCTCAGAAAGATATAGGAGAGTTGAAAATATAAAACAAATGTGAAGAGTTAATTTTTAAAAGTAGGGAGGGCAAAATTATAAATGTAACCAATGAAATAAAAAATTCAATGTATAGGTTGAATAGCAGGACAGATTAACCTGAAGAAAAAAATAATGAGCTGATATAACAGGTCAGGGATTTTTCCTAGAACATATCAAAAGGAGATTAAAAAGAAGAGTGGGAAGCCTGTGGGAAGTCACAGTCAGTTAAGCATGTGACTCTGGATTTTGGCTTAGGTCATGACCTCAGGGTCGGGAGATTGAGCCTCCTGCTCACGTGCACACTCTCTCTCTCTAAAAAAATAAAAAAATAAAAAATAAAAATAAAGATAAAAATAAAAATAGAAGAGAGATAATGATGTAAAGAATAGAAAAAAACAATAAAAGTAAAAATTAATAAACAACAAAAATTAATAGAAATAATTAACAAAACCACAGACTTAGCAAAGAGAAATTCCTACAAAACTGAAAAAAAAAAAAAAAAAGGAGACAAGTAGGCCAAGAAATACAGAAAGAAAAATAAGAAATAACTGTAGATGTTGCAAAAAACTTACTCTATCAAAGAATAAAATATAAAGTGTTTATGAAAGTATAAACAAACTATGCATTGCATTTAAAAACCGAGCTACAATCAATAACTTTCCAAGAAAATACGTGATAAATTACAAAAGAAAAAAGAAATAATGCAAATAAACTATAAATCACAAAATAATTTGAAATGACAATCAAGGTTCTACCCCAGATTTCTAATAAAATTTCCACAATTTTATAGATATATTTTATCAACATTTTTGGAATAAGTTATCCATAGTTAAATAAATTTTTCTTAAAAAAAAAGAAAGAAAGAAAAGAATAGAGGGAGGCTATTTTTACTTGAATCAAACCAGGTAAAGACACTACAAGAGAAGTAAATTATAGGTTATTTCACTTATGAAAAGAGCAATTAAGATCCTAAATGTAGGGGAGTGCCTGGGTGGCTCAGCTGGTTGGGCAACTGCCTTCGGCTCAGGTCATGATCCTGGAGTCCTGGGATTGAGTCCCACGTCTGGCTCCCTGCTCAGCAGGGAGTCTGCTTCTTCCTCTGGCCCTCTCCCCTCTCATGCTCTCTCTCTCTATCTCATTCTCTCTCTCAAATAAATAAATAAAATCTTAAAAAAAAAAAAAGATCCTATACCAGATCCTACGTAGGGGCACCTGGGTGGCTCAGTCGTTAAGCGTCTGCCTTCTGCTCAGGTCATGGTCCCAGGGTCCTGGGATCGAGCCCCGCATAGGGCTCTCTGCTCAGTGGAAAGCCTGCTTCTCCCTCTCCCACTCTCCCTGCTTGTGTTCCCTCTCTCAATGTGTCTCTCTGTGTCAAATAAATAAAATCTTTAAAAAAAAAAAAAGATCCTAAAAGTAATAATAATTAAACTAATCCAACAGTGTATTAAAATAACAGATGATTAAGTAGAATTTACTTCGAGTTATTTAATGTAAAAAATCCATTATTGCATTTATATTAATGAACTAAAGGGTAACACAATCACATTACCACCTAGAGTGACATAAAAAGTAGTCAATAATGTACAATATCCTTTAACAACAAAAAACTTTTTGAAATCTAAAAATAGCATTTATCTTAACTAGAAAATGTTACTTATAAAATTTTATCACAAATGCTTTACTTGAAAAATAGAATTTTGATATATTTCTTGAAGATTAAGATACTATGAGGATGCTCCCAATCACTATTAATGTCCACTTGCTATCCAAGGTCCTAGCTAACTTAAGGAGACACACACAAAAAAGAAGAGATATAAACATGAAACAGAAAGAAGTATGACAGTTTGAGATTGTATTTTGTTTTATTTTTGCAAATTATATGATCACTTACATTAAAAAAACCTAAGGGAATGGAGCACTGGGTGTTATAAGCAAACAATGAATCATGGAACACTACATCAAAAACTAATGAGGTAATGTATGGTGATTAGCATAACATAATAAAATTTAAAAAAATAAAGAACCATTTACATTTAAAAAAAAACCTAAGGGAATATATTTTTTTAAAAAAGGATTTTATTTATTTATTTGAGAGAGAGAATGAGTGAGAGAACACAAGCTGGGGGAGAAGCAGAGGGGGAGAGAGAGAAGCAGGCTCTCTGCTGAGCAGGGAGCCAGATGCAGGGCTCCAACCCAGGACCCTGGGATCATGATCTGAGCCGAAAGCAGATGCCCAACCGACCGAGCCAACCAGGTGCCCCAAGGGGATACATTTTTAAAAACTATTAGAATTAATAAGAGAACTCAGCATTTTGTGAGATTATAAAGAAAAATCACAGCTGAAACCAATTATAACAGTTAATAGAAAATAAGGTTTCATTTATCATAACAACAAAATATATACTATCTAGCAATTAACCTAATAATAAAAGCACAAAGCCATCACAAATAAACTTTCAAATAGTGCTAAGTAGAAAGAGATACCTTTTATTTGTGATATGACTAAATACTATGAAAAAGTAAATTCTCATCAAAGCAATTTATAAATCCAAGTCAAGTCTATTCAAAATATCAGCAAATTTTTTTGAAACTTGACAATTGATTTAACAAAAACAAACAACAAAAATTATGGAAGCAAACAGGTTTATAGATAGTGAAAACTACTTTTCAAAATGACAAAAATTATCAATTTTTCCCTATCATATATTATATCGCTAAGTCACTCTATTTAAAAGAGTGTAGGATAGATGTCGAAAACTATATAGTACAATGGAAAAGAATAGAAAGCCCTGAAACAGATTTGTGTGCATACAGCAACTTGAGGTAGAGATGGCATTAAAAACCAGAATGGATTATTTTGTAAATAATAAATTAGTAAAAAATGTTGGGGGGAAAAATCACTCACTACATGGAGAAAATTCTCTATCTAATACCACGTACAAGAAGAAGCTCCAAATCCTCAGTTAAATATGAAGCTACTATAGCTTAAAACATGAGAATGCCTTTGTGTTAATAAAAGGAAGTAATTGATATATCTGAGTACAATTACAGATTTTAGTGTGAAGACTCCAGGAACAAACTGGAAAAACTACTTTTGTAACATTTTAAATCTAAAAAGGGAATGATTTGTATCTATACTATGTACAGAACCCTTCAAATTAACAAAATAAAGACTAGGTCAATATGAAAGGAGCAAAATATATGAATGACCAGTTCATAAAAAGAGAAGCTAAAATGGGTAAAGAAAAATATAGGGAGATGATATATCTCACTAGTAAGACAAAACAAATTGCAACTTGTAGTTCCAATGCAATATTTCTGACTATCAAAAGTAAATGACAAATAAATACCAATTATTTATGAGGATTGGGAAAACAGAAACCCAAGATAAACTGGATAGAAAATAAACTGGTAAAGCTATTTTGAATAGTAATATATTTTTTTAAAGATTTTATTTATTTATTTGACAGAGAGATAGACAGAAGAGCACAAGCAGAGGGAGTGGCAAAGGGAGAGGGAGAAGCAGGCTCCCAAGGAGCAGGGAACCCGATGCGGAACTCGATCCCAGGACCCTGAGATCATGACCTGAGCCGAAGGCAGACGCTTAACCATCTGAGCCACCCAGGTGCCTGAATAGTAATATTTTTTACATATAGCCCATATTAAGAAATTCTAACACTGGGTATACCACCCTGGACAGGTGTTTTGGAGAAGGACATTGGAGGAGAGTAAAGAGAGATTAAATATTATTCTGGGACACAGGCAGGAACCACGGATGTCTCAGGTGAACCTAACAGACTGCCTGACCATGCCACAAAAAGCTATTCATAATTCATGATAACAAATGTTTATTGCAGAATGTGTTGGATCCAACTTTGGTGTTCATCACTAGAGCAATCTATAAATTATAGGTGGTATATGCTTAGGCATAAAATGGAACATTATCCAGAAGAAACACAGCCAAAAGACAGATCTTAAAAATAAAATGCAGAATAAAAAAAAATAAGTTTTTAAAACTATTAAACTTCTAAGTTAATTCTCTTTCTCTGGGAAACCATTTGGGTACAATAAAAAATAAATGCACCCACATGAACACTATATAGTTTTAAGAATATACATACAAATATATTAACAATTCATGGTATAGGAAGAGAATATAGTGTAGAAATTAGAATGGACATCCATGTAGGGAGAGCAATGTGATTGGGATAGGAAAGCAAGAGGGAAAAATAAAACAAAATTTAATACCAAAGGATTTTGCATGAGTAGATGGTAAAATCTACAAGGACACGTTCTTTTGACATTTTTTTTTTTTTTTTACTGATGCCTTCTAAATGCCTAGGGGAGTACTTGGCACATAGTAAGTGCTCAGTAAATATGATTGACTAAGTACTATAATAAAATAAGTTTTGGGGGCACCTGGGTGGCTCAGTCGTTAAGCATCTGCCTTCGGCTCAGGTCATGATCCCAGGGTCCTGGGATCGAGCCCCGCATCGGGCTCCCTGCTCCGCGGGAAGCCTGCTTCTCCCTCTCCCATCCCCCCTGCTTGTGTTCCCTCTCTTGCTGTGTCTCTGTCAAATAAATAAATCTTTAAAAAAAATAAAAAATAAAATAAGTTTTGTGTGCCAAAGATCTTACAGAAGAGTAATTATAACAAATACTTCAGTGTTCTTCATTTTACTTGTATTAATTTTTAATGCTCAGTAATAAAGAAATTAGCATACCAAAACATGATTGTGGGGTCTAGTCTACTGATCTAACAGTCCATTTTCATGCTACTATCAACTGTTTTAATTACTCAGGCTTACAATGTCTTGTATTTTTTTTTAAAGACTTTATGTATTTATTAGAGAGAGAGAGAATGAGAGAGAGAGCATGAGAGGGGGGAGGGTCAGAGAGAGAAGCAGACTCCCTGCCGAGCAGGGAGCCCGATGCGGGACTCGATCCCGGGACTCCAGGATCATGACCTGAGCCGAAGGCAGTCGCTTAACCAACTGAGCCACCCAGGCTCCCCAGTGTCTTGTATTTAACACTTAACTAAATTTTCTCATTAATTCTAGAAGTTTTTCAGTGAATTCTCTTGGGTTTTCTTGGTGTATAATCACATTGTCCACAAATAATGAGAATTTTGAATTTTGTCTCTTAATCATTCCATGTCTTGTTGCTTTGTCATATTAATTGTGATAGTAGGTTTTTTTTCTTTCACTGATCATAATCAAATTATTACTAGTTTTTTTTTACATCTTAATTACGGTTTTAGCTTTAGCTTAACAGATCTTAAACATGCCAAAGAAGTATACTATTCTTAAATTCTGAGGATTTTTTTTTTTTTTTTTTAATTAGAAACTAGTTCCAGGGGTATCTGACTGGCTCAGTCAGTACAGCATAAAACTCTTGATCTCAGGGTTGTAAGTTCAAGCCCCACATTGGGTGTAGGGAGTATTTAAAAATAAAATCTTAAGGGGTGCCTGGGATGGCTCAGTCAGTTAAGTGGCTGACTCTTGGTTTCAGCTCAGGTCATCCATTTCAGGGCCCTGGAATTGAGCTCCATGTCGGGCACCGGATTCAGCGCGGCATCTGCCTTAGGATTCTCTCTCTGTCTCATCCTCTCTACCCCTCCCTCTGCACATGCTCTCTGGTTCTCCCTCTCTCTGTTTCTCTCAAATAAATAATCTTTTTTTAAAAAAATCTTTAAAAATAGAAACTGGTGCTAGTTGTTGGTTTTGGGTTTTTCTTGTTTTTTGTTTTGTTTTGTTTTTACATTTCATCCCTACTGCCTCATAATACCTTTCTAAGGAAATGCATGTTCATAATTTAAAACATCTCACAATAATCACTATGGAACATGTTATCAAACAACAAAAAAGGAAATAGGATTTTACATGGAAAAATAAAGTTGCTGGGCCCAAGTTATGGCTTGGGCTAAATATGACCTTAAGCAATTAAAACCAAATAAATAAAAGGTTCCAAATAGAACTAAAGTTAATAGATACTGTCTACAGGTCATTTTCACGCTTCTTTTCATGGTTCTGAGTACAAAGAATAAGAAAGGAATGGTACTTAGCAAAAAAACTTATTAGAGCCTGGTTGATTTAAAGCCAGTCAGAGTGAAAAATATATTACAACATTCTTCTTTGGTTTTGTGCTTTGTGACATGGATAGTGTTCTGGAGAGATTTTATTTTTATTATTTTTTTGACATTCTTCCTTAAGGAATTTTATTTTTTTATTATTATGTTCAATTAGCCAGCATATAGTACATCATTAATAGAATAACTTTAGAAACCTCTATCATCTATAATCTCAAACATTTTAGATTTGTACAGTTTGTTTTTTTAATGCTATCTTGTCAATTTGTTTTTTTAACTAAAACTCTCATTTTACTTTTAAATCATAATCAGTTTTCAGATAATATAGTATCCTATACTTTTGTATATTATACATATATATAATGTACACACATGAATATGTAGTGTGTATATGTTTTGTCTTACAATAAATTATGCATGTGAATGTGTGCAAAAGTAATCCTCAAAATCCTCATTTTAGGAACAGTTTAAAAGGCAGAGGAAAAATAGATTAACCAGCAAACCACTAAGAGATATCCATTGCCTTTCTGTCCCTCTGGTTCCCAAGAATTCACCCAGAGTAATAAGAATTTCCTGAAGCATGCATAGTTATTCTTACTTGATGAGTTTGGAATTCTTTATTTTTTTTTTTCTCCTTAAAAATCAAAGGAATCCTACCGATGCGGACATTAAACATACTGAGGGGAATTATGATCATATGTCAGAAAAATATAGAACTCCTTTGGGCTCTGGGAGAAGCTGACAGCATTCCCATAAAATATTAACTACTTACAATAAAATCCCTTCACAAGGAGTGAGAGGTTAGTAGAAAGTATCTGGAAGCCCTCAACAATGAATTTTGATTAACAGGTTTGACTTGAATTCCCTTGTTCTAAGTTGTTTTCAGGCTTCACATAGGTGGATAAAAAAGCATGAAAGTCACTAACATATATTCATTTTGCAAATGTTTAAGAGATTTAAAAAAATGTGAAAGTCCTGCTCCCAAAAGAATATATGAATAATAAATTTGTAGTATTACATTCGGCAGGAATGAGAAGGTTGGTCACCTTGGTGATATCACCTCCGCCAGGTATGTAAACACATCTCCTCCTCTTCCCAAATATAGTTTGCAGGTCTTTCACAAATGCTATTTTCTATTCTGTCAGATACTTAAATTATGTGTGTTCAGGAATATTCATATTAGGTTTTATTCTATAGCTATTACTCTAAATAAAAAAAATTAGATAGCTATGTGAAAATTTGCCAGTTTGAGAAGTGAAAACACAGCTTGAAATGCAATGCATTAGCGATGCGTGAATAAAATTAGATCTCCCAGGAAATATGCAAACCGAGTAAAGCAGTGAAAACATCAGATGGGCGTTTGAGTACCTTACTGAGATATCTCTAAAGGCAGTAGAACAGTTCGAACTTGGAGAGTCATCTGTTACTTTTTTAGTTTTCCAATGACGTTCCAATGAATAGCAATAAGGAATTTGTATTTACCTACTTTTTACCACATGAGCGAGCAGGGTCAGTTCAGCTATTGCCAGATAGACATACCTATATGGAAAGTCACATGTCCCTATAAACGGACTCTCAAATATGCTAGAATTTCCTAGTGAACAATCCCCCCTAAGAGAGCGTGCATTGGTATCTTGAGTAGGTTTTTCTGAATTTGATATAGTAGACAAAGTTCACCTTTAAAACAAATGGCCCTAAAACCCCAACATACTTGAAGGATTAGCCACAATTCTATCAAGTGGGGATGCCCTCAAAATTCTCATTTTCACTTCCCCTGAACCAGAAGAAAACTGATAAATTAACCTTTTAAGTCGGAGTACCAGAAAAGGTAATTATGATAGACACTATGCCAACAAACGTTGATTCACATTGAATTTAGCTCCAAAATATAATAAATCCATGTTTTTTATTAGATGGATTCATATAATATTACTAAAATTAATCTTCTGTTAATTATAAAATACCTATGCTTACATCCCAAGGCTTGGGAAGTTATTGACTTAGCATCCTTGAAATGAATATTCTTCAAATATATATTCAATGTTTATTTGATGGTTAGGTAGGTATTTAACTTTTTTAATTAATTTTAATAGTAAAAATTATATACATAGTAATTTTGAAACATGTATTGATATAAGTCTGGCAAATAGGTGAGAATAGTTAAGATCATTTTGCAATAAAAATACTAATGTAGGGGTGCCTGGGTGGCTCAGTCGTTAAGCGTCTGCCTTCGGCTCAGGTCATGATCCCGGGGTCCTGGGATCAAGCCCCACATCGGGCCCCCTCCTCAGCGGGGAGCCTGCTTCTCCCTCTCGCACTCCCCCTGCTTGTGTTCCCTCTCTCGCTGGCCTCTCTCTGTCAAATAAATAAATAAAATCTTTTAAAAATATACTAATGTAGTGCCTGACAATATGAGTTATTAAAATATAAGAGGGGCGCCTGGGCGGCTCAGTCGTTAAGCGTCTGCCTTCGGCTCAGGTCACGATCCCAGGGTCCTGGGATCGAGCCACGCATCAGGCTCCCTGCTCCGCGGGGAGCCTGCTTCTCCCTCTGCCTCTGCTCCCCTGCTTGTATTCCCTCTCTCACTGTGTCTCTCTCTGTGAAATAAATAAATAAAATCTTAAAAAAATAATAAAATAAATAAAATAATATATAAGATACAATAATTTTCAAAAATAGTAAAATACAATAAATAATTCTGGCAGTGAAGAAAAAGTGACTATTCCAGTAGTGCAACAGAATGAGAAAATGCTCAAATACATATATGGAAATTTAGTATATAATAAAGGAGGTATTTTAGGTCATTTAGGAAAATAAAAATTATTCCATAGAGAATGTTGGTTCTACTACCTAGCTAGCTTGTTAATTAAAAAAATAAATTAAGCTGAACCACACAAAAATAAATTATAAGTGGGTCATATATTTTTTAAAAAATATGAAGATTAAAAATATTAAAAGAAAACTGGAAGATATTATTTTTAATTTTTTTACAGAAAAGAAAGCCATTGTAGATATAATTTAAAAAAAACTTGAGGACAGAGTAATGATGAATATACCATTGCCACATAGTGAGGAATATATATTTGTTTAATAACTGGATATTTGTTTAATAAAAATATATATTTATTATTTTAATTCCAGTTTAGGTAGAATAGAGATGTTCTATTACAGAATGTATAACTAGTGAAAATAAGAAAAAAAAAAGAAAAACAGTAACTGTATGCTGCTTCCCATAGAAAGAATATGCATTAAAAATATATACTTTTTTATTGTATCAGTATTAATATTTCTGATGGTTGTGAGCTACCCATCCAAAGACTAATTAAAATGAAGAAATAAACTCAGATTTAAAATATATACATGCTACCAAGCTGCTTCATTTCTTCAAATCCTAGTATTAAGGACTATGAATATTGAGGAAGAATCATACCTTGCAATACCTGGGATGCCTGGATTGTAAATACCTTGCAAACAGTATGTTTTTGAAAATCTGACTGTCATCACCACTAATCAGGACATGACAATTATGAAGGATCATGCCATATGAAAGATAGTGAAACGTGCTTTAATTGCTAATGCTGAATTTCAATTGTGCCCATTCTGTTTAGGTTAGTGTTTTGTTAAGTTGTACGGATAAACGTTTTATATATTTTCAAGTACTTCACAAAGAAAAGTATTACTTTCTTTGCTATTAGTCAAAACTTCAACGTTTATACGCACATTGCAAAATCTCAGTATAATTACCAAGGCCAGAAAAGAAAAAAAAAAATCTGTCTTAAAGCTAATTATCAATACAAACTACACAGTATGAATTCACCACAGTTAAGAGTGTCAATGGGCTTCATATTTAGGCTGATGTTTTTGCCATATTTAAAAAATCAATTGGCGTTATGCCCTTGTCAAATGAACTGGTAAAAATTAATGAGGAAGCTAATATAAAATGACATCTCTAGTCATGTAATACACAAGTTTAATAGAGAACACAGCAGAAAAGAACATCTCCGGGAAACATTTTGAATATATATACAGACACACATACACATATGTATATACATATGTATGTACATATATATAAATATAAACATTTACATATATATACATTATGTCATGCCTGTCTAGCTTGAGACAGGTATATATTCCAATTTTTAAATGCATGGAATGGTACATGTTTGCAAGAGTTAAGACAGCTAGTATGATAATCCTAATTTAAAAATTTCCAGGTTATTTATAGGATAATTCAAGAAATGAAATTCATTATCCAGCAAAGTATGCAACAAACCATTAAACATACCAATAAAATCAATTGGCACAAAAAGAAATGCAATTATGTTACATTCATGTCAATCCTTCCGTGAACTGATTTCCAAATATCAATCATGAATGATATTCATCATATAAACATCAAGGAAGTTCTTGTAGTTTTTAAATGCATCAACAAGTTCCCGCTCTCTCACAAACAGGAGGAAAATGTTAAATCTGAACATCGTTATAATTGTGGCTGATAATTTCTAATCATCCAAATCTCAGAGCTCAATTTTATAACAAAAGCAAAAAAAAAAGCAATTGCCATTTCATCAGAAAAGGGTGTTTTACCATCTCCTTAAAATGTGATGACTTATCCTTAATTAACAACTGACTAGGTGGCATTTCAAAATTTTTCTAACATCACACATGACTAACTCGTAAGCAGTGAAGGCATTAGATGAAAATTAAAAGCAGGCGTATCATAAAGTGTTGATGATCTACACCTGCATTACACATCTGTTGAACTTCAATTTGTAGGAAAGACAAACTAATCCATTGTCCATCATTTGAAATGTTAACTGAAACATTCTCTTTATCCTTAGTTTCTAATAATATGGATGCCACAATATTATAAGCAAGAAGTTGAAAACAGAAATATCTAACAGTGAAAAAAATCTGGGGAAAAACAAACAAACCAGAAATTAATTGTATGTAAAGAAAATGAATTGCAAACAATGTTAATGTGGGATAATTTTCCTCTTGATAACAGTTTCAAAATATATTATCTATTCCTGTTTTTATCTTCATTAAAATGTATCTCAGATTTTTTTGACTAAGAGAGAAAAAAAGAGCTTGAAAAAATTGGGCCTGACCTTTTAATTTCTAGGGAAAACAGACTTCCTCAAGAAGGACACGCATAAATTTATATAAACAACGATGTAATAAATAACATAGCAAATGAAGTACAAATTCCAATTCTACAGAGGAAGAAAAAAATGACCTAAGTTTTTGTTTTCTTAATTGCAAAGGCACGACGAGGTATCAGGGAGAAAGTAGGGGGTGACCAAATCTTCTATTTGACAGCTTTATGTGAACATAGAGATTTGCTAAGTATGAAGCAGCCACTCAAAACTTGCAATGACCATTCAAGCACAGCAATTCTTTAAGAATTTGAATTTTGATAGAGACAGGTTTGACAGATTTTCTTTATTTCTGCAGTTTATAAACAAAATTGTCTTGTAAAAGCAGTAAATCTTTTCTGTCAAGTGCCTGAATGAGATAAAATGTCCAAATTTGGAAAATGAAATTGAGAAGCAATGACCTGCTTGGTATAACAGAATTAGTGGGGCTGGGCGTACTTGAGTACAATCCTGGAATGGGATTCTAGCAAAGGCCAGTGGGACAAAAGCCAAGAGCAAAGGCACTGTGATCCCCAAAATTTCCAACAAAATCTGCTAAATTCATGAATGCTTGGTATAGGTGATTTTCAGTAGTGAAAGTTTTTAAAGGAGGCTGACTTCATATCAGATATATTGTGATTTAGAACTAAAGGAACATTCCAAGAACAAGTCTATGCCACCACTCCTATCCTCCACTTGGGACTGGCAGAGATCGTTAGAAGTTTGGGATATACCCTCGCCACAGTATTGAGTGGGTTAAGGCAAAAATCACATGGATATCAAGAAGCAGGTGATTCTTCCCTCCTCCTACACCCATATAACTCATGTCTGGATTTAAAAATACATTCATTTGTAATATCAGTTCTTGGCATTGAATAACTACTCCATAAGTACTTGTTGAGTTGATAACTAAAGAAAATACAGAAAGAATTTTCACTCAGGACAATTGGCCAGATAAAGGATCTTCCTGTGTTAATTGATCTCAGAAGCAAAAACTACTACTAATAATCATACTTTGTAACATAAATTAAAATCAGTTCAAACAAAACAAGATGTCAATAGCATGAAATAGCCAGGTGTCTGAAGTGAGGTGCTACGTGGATGCAATAACAATTACCTTAAGTGCTTTCCTTTCTCATCCAAAAGTGAATTTGCTTAAAGTCTGTAGAAGCAAATACCATATATAAAAAATGTCTTCTAGTGAAAAATGTTTTTCATTTTATGCAACCTTCTTGAATTACATTTGGTGTGTTTACAAATATATACCAAAGCTGCTTAGATATTGGCATAAGAAAAGTATAGCCTATCCAAAAATCTTCCATTTATATAAAATGCACCAATTGCTGCTCAGAAATGAAATAATTTTATTCTAGCGATTCCATAGTCTGAGTTTCAAACTAGTGCTGGAAGGAATCTCAAAGGTATCATCTGATCCAGCATTAAGGCAAAAGTTTGTTAAACTATTCTATACAGTAGGAAACCCATTTATTCTTTCGTATTTGTGCTTCCTCAGACATGGAGAACCACCATTTAGCATATTTCCCTGAGCAACCATCAAAGTGTTTGAAAGCAATAACTAGATCACTCTCCAGCTGCTACTTCTCAAAGCTGAACAAATATTCCTTAGCCCTTTCCTCACTGACCAAAGGTATTCAGTGTTTTTGTTACTATTCTCTAGAGACTTTAAATTTTTTTCTCATAATTTTTAAATGTGAAAACCCAGAGCATACAAAACATGGCAAAGAGGGGCAAGATGATGCAAATTAGAATAATCCTTACTAATTAATTCTTACTAAATGGATTTGACTTGTTTCCCAGTAACACCCATAATGCAAACCTGGGGATACCTTGAGTTCATGCTGAAGATCAGATCTTGCTCCCCATTTCAATGATCTTCAGTTAGTTCTTGAAAAACCTGTCATATTTTGTTGTTGTTTGTTTGCTTGTTTGTTTTTAATCAATGCTGTTTAAATTTGCTTAGTGGCTTGGGTATGAATCCCTGCTAGTTGTATATAAATCACTTATCACAGGGTCATAGCCATTCAACTACAGCAATTTTTCTGCCCTACATTGCTTCTTCTTGCAATAGTCCCTGCCTGATCACATATTAGAACGATGAAAGCCAACCTTCTTTATTTCTTCTTTCTCAGCTTCCATATCCAGTTATTTTTTCCCTTCCATTCCACAATATTATCTGAAGCCTTCATTGTTACTCAACTGAAATACTGCAGTGGATTTCTAACTAGTTTTCTTTCCTCCATGCTCTTCTCTCCCAATTTTAGAAAATGTAAATCACTTCCAGACTTTAAAACAAAATACAACAAAAACAATCTTGCAGTTAAGTCTCCTTTCCTACCAAGTGAATCAAGATACTTGACATTATGCAAGGCCTACGCAAACTAACAAGCCTCTCTGCCTGCACATCTCCACACTTACATGGCACTGGTCTTCTCTGCACCCTTTCACAGGAGAGTCCCCTTCCCCTGCTACTGTATACATGTAAAGCCTACCTTAAGTGTTACTTTAACCCTTTTCCCTGTCCCAGAGGAAAATAAACCACTCCCCATTTTGTACCATCTGTATTATTAAATATAAAACTAAATTATCGTACATAAAATATTGTACATATTATACTTGAGACCTCTGAATAAAAATCCAGACTGCTTTTCTGTATTTGTATTCCCACAATATCTAGCCCAAATAAAATGAAATGAAATGAAATAAAATAAAATAAAATAAAATAAAATAAAATAAAAATATTGGTTGAATTTTGCGGGCAAGGCTTCATTTTTTTTAAGATTATTTATTTATTTGATAGAGAGAGCGAGAGAGCACAAGCAAGGGGAGTGGCAGGCAGAGGGAGAAGCAGGCTTCCTGCTGAGCAGGGAGCCTGATGCGGAACTCGATCCCAGGACCCTGGGATCATGACCTGAACCAAAGGCAGACACTTAACCAACTGAGCCACCCAGGCATCCCTTCATTTTGACATTTAATTGTGAAATTTAGTTAGAAATGATCCAAAGAAGAAACTTAATTCAAACCCTTCCTCTAATTTTGGCCATACTTTTATCATTTTATATCATCTTGTATTTAGGATAATCAGGAAAAAATGTGCATCATAATTTGATTGCCCAAGTTTTAGTTACACGAATTCTTTGGGTAGCTTTTCCTAATAGCCATTTATTTTTACTCTCGTGTAAAATTGATAATTGTTCGTTGTTTTTGTCCACACTGTAATTTCTACGGGTTTTCATTTTACAAACTTCCGTTATTTATAGCATCTACTTATAGATCTATTTCTTCTTTCTGTATTGTAAATACCTTAAGGTTACAAACCACTTCTCATTTGCATCTTCAATGATTAATACCATACCTGACAAAGTGAGTTAATAAGTGCTAGCTGAATGAAAGAATTCATGCTGATACCAATTCGGTTATATAAAGATCGATACAAATATAGATAACAGTCAAATACTAATAGTGAAGCAGATATAGCCAAAGATAGAAACTTAAGGATAGGGCGCCTGGGTGGCTCAGTTGGTTAAGCGACTGCCTTCGGCTCAGGTCATGATCCTGGAGTCCCTGGATCGAGTCCCGCATCGGGCTCCCTGCTCGGCAGGGAGTCTGCTTTGCCCTCTGACCCTCCTCCCTCTCATGCTCTCTGTCTCTCATTCTCTCTCTCTCAAATAAATAAATAAAATCTTAAAAAAAAAAAAAGAAACTTAAGGATAAATTACACATCTCCTTTTCTTCCTCAGAGAACTTACTGCTAAGGAGTATTGCTATTAAATTTAATTTGGATGTTGACTTGGTGCACTGTCCAATAATAATACCAATGTTAGGGGCGCCTGGGTGGCTCAGTTGGTTAAGCGACTGCCTTCGGCTCAGGTCATGATCCCAGCGTCCTGGGATCGAGCCCCACATCAGGCTCCCTGCTCTGCGGGAAGCCTGCTTCTCCCTCTCCCACTCTCCCTGCTTGTGTTCCCTCTCTCGCTGTGTCTCTATCTGTCAAATAAATAAATCTTTAAAAAAAAAAATACCAATGTTAGTAATAATAGTAAATACACAGCCAATTTCCCAACACATAATAAAACATGTACCAAAAATATATCAGGCACTGTACTGTGTGCTTTGCATACTGATACCAACAAACCCATGCTATAGTTTATGATCTACCTTTATGAATGAGAAATCTGATGCTATAAAAGATTGAGAAATTTTCTCAGGATGACAAACCTATAAGAAATGAAGACAATTATTACTATCAAAACAATAAGGCAGGAGGGCGATGAAAAACAACCAAAGAGTGGTGGTCAGAGGCAGGAAAGAGGGTAGACGGATTAAGGGGAGGCAGAGGAAGAGAGAACATCAGAAAAAGCCCCTGGAATGATTTCTAACAGAGCAATCAGTTATTCAAGATTACCTTCTCTTTTCCCCTCTCTAGGGTTAATTTCATCCATTTGCCACTTTTAAGTTTTTCTTTTTTGCTTTACAAATTCTTCTATAACCCTGAGCTTACTATAAAAGTTAAAAAAAACACACAAATGAAATCTTCCTGAAATAAATGTCTTTTTCTCTCCTCAGATTTTTGTTTTATTTTTAAATATTCCTAATATCTATAGTGTTGTGTTGTCTTCCACTTTGTTGCTGTTGTTCACCGTAATTCTTTGAAATATGTTGCACTACTCCCTGGAGTCAGATAAGAACTAGCAACCTCAGCATCACTCTCTTCCTCCTCACATCTCAACCTCTTGAAAATATTGTGAGAGGTGACTGATATTGTGCCATAGCCTTAGCATTCCAGGGCCACAAATAAGTCGATATATTCATATTTAATACAAGGATCACAGGAAATAGAATTAGCTTTTGGTTTTCTCTTAAACATGAAAAATACAACAGAAATGGAATTGCAAAATTCTGTCCTCAAATAATTGTCAAGTTAGTTTATAAATTGTGTAGAGGGTTGGGGGGGCGTAGAACTCCTAGTGGAAGATTTACAGGATGTATTTTCAGTACAAACATTACTTCTAAACCATGATGTGGAAAAGGGAAGTTGGCAGGTGTTTGTGTGAGATTCTTTTTTTTTTTTTTGTACCTTTCTCTCACTTGCAATGTGCAGTACTTAAGCATCCTTTTCACTTTAGCATAAGAACATAATGCTGCACAATGTTAGAATTATAGCTAAATGCCAAACAGGCTTGTGTTTCTTATTTATATGTTTGTTTTCTAAAAAGCAAACAAACAATTTTATTCATATATCACATGTGTCTTGAAAACAGTACTCTGAGTCTCCAATAATGCTGTATTCGTGTATTTTAGTTCATTATTCAGTTTATCTTTCATACTGATGCTTGCTGAGAATTTTAGTGACAAATCTACATGTGGCTTTTAGGGTGGGAGTAGGAAACTAAAACTTAAAAAGAAATTTAGATGATCTTCTAAAAATAAGATACATGTTCTTATAATTGTGCACCAATTTTTACCACTGTCCCCAAAATTAGCTATTTTTCCAGTAAGGCTATATTCACTGTACTTTTTTACTTATATTCAGTACATGTCAAATTCTTACATAATCCTACCATATCGATGGAATTATTCATCTTGGCTGTAAAAATTCAAACTAATTAAGTTATTTAGTTCTTTAACCTTCCTAGAAAGTCTGAGTTAGATCTTTAAAGATGGCAAGGAGAAGCAATTTACCTTTACTGTTCTTCCTGCTACCACTGTAAATCATCTATATTTCAAACCTGAGCCACTTTTCTAGTTAATGAAGTTAATGGCTTCATCATGCTGTGTAATTCACATTGGGCAATCTATATAATAAAAGCAGATGATATGGAATATTCCTAACATTCATGAATATTAAATGTTGAAAAATAATTAGATGGTAAAAATATAAATATAAATAAAAATAATGGAACACTAAAAAAATGTTTGCATGGCAATATATCACTTTTAAGAAGCTTATCTAGAGAAAATTTTAACAAACCGTTCTACAGTAATGATGATTTTCCAGAACATTTTGATAAGTATCATCATATTTGAGCTTCACAGTAACCTGATAAGATAAATATATTTTACACTCTACAAAAAAAAAAAAAAAAAAAATCTCCAAGGAAAGTAAAGCCTGACATAGGACCTGTCTATATGGTAAATACGTCCTTTGTATGTTCTCTGCTTCTCTTTCTTTTACTACATTATTTTCCCATTTCAAATGCCATTTCCCATACAATACAATTCTTCTCCCTGCTTTCCTCTAGGTAAACAGGTTTGATTTCGTACTTCAAAAAAATAAAATTGTATACAGTAAATTTTAAAAATAACATTTAAAAAATTCATAGAGTGGGTAAAAATTCTCAAGAAGAAATGTCTGGTAATCTGATTTCTTTTTTTCTCATTCATACCGCTAAATGCAGTTTTCATCAAAGCTCTGCCCTTGGCCCTCTTTGACAAGTTTATCTGTTGTCATGACCTCGACTGCCTTCTCTTTGCAAATGTCCCCTAAACCCTCTCTTCTTAATCCTAATTCCTGTTTTTTGAGTCCTAGACCTATAAAATTCCATCTTGAAATCTATTAGGGCCTCACACTCAGCATGCACCAAGCAGAACTAGTTAGTTTAACTCATCTAACATGGCATTTCCATATTTTGGCAGATGGCCGGTTCATTCCCACAGTCTGTAGAACTGGAAACCACTCCAGGCCAAGCAACCAAGACCTCTCCAATGTCTGACTAGCTCTTTTCACCACCTCTTTTTCAACTGCCAGTAACAAAGTTTTCACCATCAACATGTAGATACTCAAAAATTATTGTAGAAACAAAATTCGAGTTGCCTACGATTATTTCTCATATGTTATGAAGGTATACAACTTTTTCATATAAAAACAAAATTACAGATACCTAGTGTTGACCTAAATTATGTTTTCATATTGTAACTTAATCATAACTTAAACATGTCAAAGTCTAGATATAAAATATCTCTGTGGATAGCTATACAATCATAAACCAAAACAAATTTGCAAATGAATACAAACTGAAGTATAAAACTTTTAAAATTATATTACTATAGTATGCAAAATGATAAAACACTGCTAAAAACAAACATATTCTCATCTCGAGATGAAAATATGAATTAGTTGCCATATTATGAATTCCGTTGAATTTGTAAGCCTGCCTCACCTTATATTTCTCTTATTTCTCAATAGAAATTTATCAGAAATTCCATTTGGTTAATATGCATTATTTATACGTTAGCACCACTGTTGTAGTTTACTCATTCACCTACAACATTAAGTTATTAGAATTGGATGCCTATGTTACCATAAATGCAAATAAAATTTCAGCCACTGAAATCATGTAAAAATACATGGGTTATAACAGAGTCAAATTGACAGCTTGGACTAGACATGTTAATTTTGAGATTACAATAGAAACGAAAACACACTTTTTTTTTTTTTTTACCACAGCAACAGTTTTTATTTCTGTAAAGCAATTATCAACTTATGTATAAATGATTACAGTATTTGAAAACACACTTTGAAACATTCTCTTAGAAACTATATCCATTACCCCCTTGATAGTCTGCAGAGTGATGTTGGAGAAACACAAGCCTACATTTCTTCAATAGCACCCTGGTATCTCTCACTATCACCACAATAAATTGTAGTAGATGGTTCCATGATGACTGAATACACCTTCCTTTCCCTGTGTTCTCTACTGTGTCTTAAGCTCTGTCGATCTTTGAGCCTTAAGTAAGTGGTGAGTTATACATGCATTATTTTTTTCTTTATATTTTATTTGTTTCACTTATCCTATCCTGCCAACTGGATTAGAAGCTACTTTTAGCTCTAGTTTAAATATTTACAAATTTAGTTTAAATATTCATATTTAAACTCCTGTAACACCAAATATAGTGCTTTGTATCAGTTAGATATTTAGCTAGGAATTAATTCGTTCAGCAAATATTTATTGAGCCCCTATAATATAACCAGCAGCAGAAGGCACTGAGCATAGTGATGGACAAATTATACACTCTTTGCCTCAAGGAGTTTGTATTTTTTTTTGAAGATTTATTTATTTATTTGAGAGAAAGAGAGAGAGAGCATGAGCAAGGAGAGGGGCAGAGGGATAGGGAGAGAATCCCCAAGCTGACTCCCAGCTCAGTGTGGCACCCCACACAAGTCTGGATCCCAGGACCCTGAGATCATGACCTGAGCCAAAACCAAGAGTGGGACACTTAACCAACTGAGCCACCCAGGTGCCCCAAGGAGTTTATATCCTGGTGGGGAAACAATTATTAAGCAAATATGTGACATAATTCCTGATGGTTATAAGTGATAACACAAAAATGAAGACTGGTAAAGAGACTAAGGGGCTATTGTAGTTGGGGAGCTCAGGGAAGGTCTTGCTGAGAAGGTGGCACATGAGCTGAGAACAGTAGACTCTAGTTTCAGCTTTAACATTCATTTGTCAATTATGTCTTCCAATAATAGCCTAGTGCCTCTTATAGTACAGATAAACTGCACTGCTTATTTTTGTGATAGGAGATCAAATAATTTTTATTATGGAGTCTATTATACCATCAAATCATCATATAAACAGTGTGACTGGGCACCACTTTCCCCATGTAACGGGTGATGAAACTGAGTCTTAGAGAAGTATCCAATGTAGTCTCCAGAAGTATTAACAAGTGGCACTCCTTGTTGAGCTATCAATTAAACATAAAGCTATCAGACTTCAGATTTCATCTTCTTCCCCTCACAGTACATTACAGTGTTGGTGTGATGGCACCCTTGGTACTTCGTTACAACTTATAATAGAGGAAGACCACGGCTACCAGAGGAGTCCACAACGGTATATTGCCTTAATCTAAAATGGCAATGTAGTTGATCTAATTGAATGTAAACATATAATCATAGCCTAGGAAACTTTCAGCATTTCCACATGAAAACAGTTGCCAACAGGAGAGAACTTCAGTGCCGGTAATAAGCAAGAAACTATAAGTTATGGAATTTGGATGCTCTGGATAAGCAGCAACTATAACAACAACAACAACAAAACTAAGTTTGGGATAAACAATCAAGTGTAAGAAAAATTTGACCAGTCCCAAGTATGAATGATGAGTCATGTAATTACTGTAAACGATTAAAGAGGTTAGCAAGACTGTTTGTGCTGAAGAACCAAATTGCATTTTAATTCATTTAAAGTAGGCTTTTGAGATTAAAACTAATAATTAAATCCTCAAGTTCATTGAACAATAGAAACTACTTTTAATTTCCTAGGATTAGAAATGTGTATCTTGTTTATTGTAAAATATGTCTGCTTTGATAAAACATGTTCATAATTATCACAACATCAAATTTACACCGCTGTCTCATTTAATTCCTTGGAAATTTGAGACAGGGCCTTGAACAAGCTAGAAAGGGGTCTGCAATATGCACTCAACAACAGTGTTCAGACATTATTAAAATAGGGATACAGTCTTCCTTCTACCCAACCTTATTTGTTTTGTGTTAAGATCATGAGGGGATATGTATCTATGTATACAGATACATACACAGAAAGAGAAAGGAGGAATGTGGTTGTGTATCATTAATATGACACATGACAAAACAGTTTATTTCTCTATGTTGACAGTGAATTTATTTATAGGACATCTTTGTTTTGCTAATGAAAATCTGGACCATTAAAATAATGCAGACATCTCCATTTTACATATGAAACACAGACTAACAAAGCCCTAGGGAAAGAGGTAATATCTTTCCTGTGCCAGAGATCTTCTTGACTCCTTTTTGTCTGATTGGGTGTTTCTTTCCTTCGGCATTATGATTATGTTTCTCCTCCTTGGCCACTCTATTTTGTGATTACTTACAACCAGAACTATGCCTTCCAAGGGATTTATGAAAGGACCCATTAGGGCTTATCAAGGGTGGTAGAAGTTTAGTCCAAAAAGAGAGGGAAAGAGAGTGTTGAGGGAACTACCTTGTGGAATACCTAGTAAGTGTATGTTAAGAATTTTACATAAACTTCCATTTAATCCCAAACTTATTCTGGAGCACCTGGGTGGCTCAGTCGGTTAAGCATCTGCCTTCGGCCCAGGTCAAGATCTCAGGGTCCTGGGATTGAGTCCAATATCAGGCTCCCTGCTCAGTAGGGAGTCTGCTTTTCCCTCTCTCTCTTCCCGTCTCCCCAACTCATGTTCTCTCTCTCTCAAATATATAAATAAAATCTTTAAAAGAAAATCCCAGATTTATCCTGTGAGAAAGACCAGATTTCCATTTCTCAGATAATGACCTGACACTCAGAGAGGTTAAATGAATTTATCCAAGGTCATACTGAGACAAAATGGTAGAGCTGGGATGTAAAGTCAGATCTCTGAATCCAGTTTTCCTCTAAACTAAGTTGTCACCCAGTAAAATGTGTTGTGTTGTGTTCTTCTGGACTTGACTGAACTCAAGTCTTCTGGCACAGTGGATGTAAATTTAAAGTTTTCCCATTTTGGCTCCAGCATTTCTAAGAATGAAGAATGATTCTTTATCCCATTCCACTGAGCAGGGCTGGAGGAGAGATAGGTGCGAAAGTGTGTCACTAAAGATTGTAGTGACCACCTGAGGAGTCGGCCACAGGTCATGTTTTTATCATAGAGACAGCTCTATCAAAAATTTCAAAATGTTAACTCTGATGTATGACTAAAAATCCCTTTCCTCAGCATTTACACAGAATATTGTGCTTCCATTCCCTAAATCTCTGCAGAGTAAAATGCAAAAATGGGGAAAGAAGAAAAAAAAAAGCTTTCTTCTCTGTTTCTGTATTGCTAACGGCTCCCTAGAGTCTATGACTTCTTGATTATTTCCTAGTTAATATGGTCAAATACACAAAAATGATATTTAAACTATTCACAAAGAACAAATATAGAAGTAAAAATAACTACCAAATTTCATATGTTCTAAGATGTATCAGTCAATAACAATGGGAATGGGTCATAGTCTCATTTATGCAATAACACTGATATGTAGAAAAGAGATATGACTTGTTCAAGAAAGTTAGAAAATAACAAGACAGTAATTTCAGTGCCTGAGCTTTAAAATGGAAACAACCTAAGTGGCCATCAATGGATGAATGGGTGAAGAAGATGTGATATATATACACACAATGAATTATTATTCAGCCATGAGAGAGAAGGAAACCCTGCCATTTCTTAACAACATGGATGGGACTTGAGGGCATTCTGCTAAGTGAAATAAACCAGACAGGGAAAGACAAATATTGTCTGGTATCCATAGAAACAGAAAGTAGAAAAGTAGTCATGACCAGGGATGAGGGGGTGGTGGGTCGGGAATAGGAAGAGGCTGGTAAAATAGTACAAAATTTCAGATATAAGATGAACAAGATCTGAGGATGTAATATAAACCGTGATTGCTATAGTTGATAACACTGTATTGTATACTTGAAATTTCCTTTATTTAAAGACTTACTCATTTATTAGAGAGAGAGAGGGCATGAATGGGGGGAAAGGGGCAGAGGGAGAGAAACTTCAAGCAGACTCCCCACCAAGCGTGGAGCTCTACCTGGGGCTCAATCTCACAACTCGTGAGATCATGACTTGAGCCAAAACCAAGAATTGGATGCTTAACTGACTGAGCTACCCGGGTGCCCCTGTATACTTGAAATTTCTTAAGAGAGTAGAACTTAAATGTTTTCACCAATAAATAAATAAATAAATAAATAAAAGTGAGGTGATGGATGTGGCTGGAAATAGTTTTTCCATGGACCCCAAATTCCATTCGTTCCCTTAGATCAATAAAAGTAGCCCTCACATATTTAGTAGTCAATGAAGAGAAATGTTACACAAAACTTAAGGAAATGAAAGGTTTTTACAGGAAATAATTTAAGAATATTTCAAAAATAGAAGAAACTAAGTCTAATGAAAAGCATCTGGCAACCACAAAGTTTTGAGACCCAGTCCCAGAAATACTGGTCTCTTATTTAATTAATATATTGTGCAATTTACTAAATTTCTTTGAATCTTGGTTTTATGTTCCAAAATGATGGGTACATACAGGATGCTTTCAGGAGTTACTTCCAGTTTTAAAAATCTACCTTTTACTACTACACTAGAACAAAATTAATTTTCCTAATCATATTTTCTCTCAGAGAAAAGAAGACAGTATCTACAGAAATGACTATTTCCACTACACTGTATGTTTTCAAATAAATAAGCCATGAGCTTATATTTAAAGCTGAAGCTTCCTGAATCTGTCAGTATCACTCACTTTTTGAGAGCTTACAAAGCAGAGGAGACCAGAGGGAAATAAGATTATCCAGTCATTTACCATTCAGTTGTAAAGTGTCAGCATTTACATTTTTATCAGCATTATGCTTCCGATGAGATTTAGGACACATTCCCTCTAAGCCATCTTGTCATATGACTGATATAAAAATACCATGGTAGAAAACTTAGACTTTTTCTAGGTACAGTATTGTCACTTTTTAGACAGACAGGAACCTGAGACAGAGAGCTGCCCAGGTGAGCAGTCCAATTGCCAATCCCATTTATTTTTGTTTTGTTTTGTTTGCAATTTCAACCATCTGCACTTGTGACTTTTGATTTAAATTTCAAATTTGAAACTGTTATTTGTTTTCTCTTTTCAAAGCATCAAAATTCATATAGCATGCCTCTCCAAAATTAGTATTCATGTGGGTCTCTTGTTGTACCTCAGTTCCAGCTATTCCAAATTTGGTAAAATATACCCTGTCATTTTTGCACAATGGAATACCAGACAACAGAAACTTAATGATTTATTGACAATGTTAGGGGGTAAGGATAAGGCTGTTGGCTAGTGTTGATAAACAGACTAGTGGTGGGGAAAAAATACTGACGTGATCTTTATCTGTTATTTAATGAAAGACTTAGGAAATATGATATTGCTAAATTAAAACTGGATTTGTCAAATCAAGGAAACTAAGGATTTATACCATGAACTTTTTTCACCTTTCTTAAAGTAATTAGTAAGGATTATGGTAATGCTCAAAAGCTAAATATCTGTAAGTTGATGAATTTAGCAGCCACCTTTAGGGGTATATAAGGAGCAAAATGTCAACAGAGGTAACATCTTTTACTGACTGATAACTTGAGGCCTATATTTCAAAGTAATCACCAATAGACAGAAATCTTTTACTTAGAGATAACTGAAACTTACTAAAAGCTTTGAATGAAAAGCCTATATATTTAACATGCAAACATTAATTGATGCAAAATCCATCAATTGGATTTTGTTATACTCCTCTTGAAGGAGGCAAGAAATAAAAAAATTAAGTTTGGTTGAAGAGTTAGTCAAATATAGATGAGACAAAAATCATTCAGTGTTTGGACCATATCTGGTATTTATCCAGTTACCTATACCAGCACTGCTCAATAAAACTTTCTGTGATTATGGGGGCGCCTGGGTGGCTCAGTCGGTTAAGCGACTGCCTTCAGCTCAGGTCATGAACCCAGGGTCCTGGGATCGAGCCCCGCATCGGGCTCCCTGCTCAGCGGGAAGCCTGCTTCTCCCTCTCCCACTTGTGTTCCCTCTCTCGCTGTCTCTTTCTCTCTCTCTGTCAATTAAATAAATAAATAAAATCTTAAAAATAAAATAAAATAAAACTTTCTGTGATTATGGAAAAGATCTGTATCTGCACTCTTAATCTACAGTAGCCACTAGTCTTGTGTAGTATTGATCAGCTGAAATTTGGATAGTGCAACTGAGAAACTGAATTGTTTCTCAGCTTTACTGAGGCTTAATTGACAAATAAAATTGCAATATATTTAATGGATACAATATTAGTATTTGATTTATGTACACAATGTAAAATGAATACCACAGTCAAATTAATTAACACATCCATCACCTCATATAGTTACCTTTCCTGTGTGTGCATCATGAGAACACTTTAGATCTAATCACGTAGCAAATTTTAAGTATACAATACAGAATTATTAACTAGAGTCATCATACTGTGCACTGAATCCAAAGAACATATTCATCTTATAACTGAAAGTCTGTACCATTTGGCCAATGGCTCTCCATTTCCCCTATGCCCCACCCTTTGGCAACCACTTTTCTAGTCTCTATTCTGTAAGTTCAAATTTATGTGTGGGTGTGTGGGGTATTTTATATTATTTTTTATTTGTTTACTTAGGTATAGTTGACACACACTGATACATTAGTTTCAGGTGTACAACATAGTGATTTGACATCTTTATACATTATGCTATGCTCACCACAAGCGTAGCTATCCTCTCTCCCCATACAATGCTGTTACAATATCACTGCCTATTTCCCTATGCTATACCTTTTATTCCCATGATTTATTCATTTCGTTACTGGAAGCTTGTATCTCCCACTCCCCTTCACGCATTTTTCCCATTGCCCCATCACTCTCCCTTTGGCAACCATCAGTTCGTTCTCAGTATTTATAGGTCTGATTCTGCTTCTTGTTTCTTTATTAATTTGTTTTGTTTTTCAGATTCTACATATGAGTGAAATCATACGGTATTTGTCTTTCTCAGTCTGACTTATTTCACTTAGGGTAATACCTTCTAGGTCCATCCATGTTGTCACAAATGGCAAGATCTCATCCTTCTTATGGCTGAGTAGTATTCCATTGTGTATATATCACATCTTCTTTATCCATTCATATATTAATGGTGATTGTCAATAATGCTACAATAAACACAGGGGTGCATACATCTTTTCAAATTAGTGTTTTTATTTTCTTTGGGTAAATAACCAGTAATGAATTCATTGGATCATATGGTATTTCTATTTGTAATTTTTTGAGGAACCTCCATACTGTTTTCTACTTTTTGTTGTTGTTGTTTACATTCTACATATAAGTAAAACCATACAGTGTTTATCTTTATCTGTCTGATTTATTTTATTTAGCAGAATGCCCTCAAGGTCCATTGATGTAGTCACAAATGGCAGGATTTTCCTTTTTTTCCTGAATATTCTATTTGTATATTTCACATTTTCTTTATCCATTTTTCTGACAATAGACAGGTTGTTTCCATGTCTTTGCTATGGTGAATAGAGCTGCAATGAACATGGGACTGCAGATTATCCTTTCAAGATAGTGATTTAATTTACTTTGAATATATACCTAAAGCAGAACCGTTGCATCAAATATTAGTCTTATTTGTAATTTTTTGAGGAACCTACATATTGTTTTCATAATGGCT
This sequence comes from Mirounga leonina, assembly GCF_011800145.1. Lineage (NCBI taxonomy): Eukaryota > Metazoa > Chordata > Mammalia > Carnivora > Phocidae > Mirounga > Mirounga leonina. The sequence goes on along the minus strand of NW_023270377.1, from coordinate 86,048,730 downwards.
ACACCAACAGTGTACGAGTGTACATTTTTCCATATCCTAACCAAAAATTATTATCTCTTATCTTTTTTTTAAGATTTTATTTATTTATTTTAGAGAGAGAGAGAGAGCAGAGAAAAAGGGAGAGAATCCCAAGCAGACTCTGGCTGAGCGCAGAGCTCAACGCAGGGCCCGATCCCACAATGCTGAGATCACGACTTGAGCTGAAATCAAGAGCTGGAGGCTTAATCAACTGAGTCACCCGGGGGCCCCTCTCTTATCTTTGTGATAACAGATATCCTAACAGGTGTGAAGTGATACTTCATTGTGGCTTTGATTTGTATTTCTTTGATGATTAGTGATCTGGAGCATCTTTCATATACCCGTTGATCATTTGTACAACTTCTTTGGAAAATTGTCTGTTAAGTCCTTGCCCATTTTTTCATTAAGTTATTTAGTTCACTGCTACTGTGTTGTAAGAGTTCCTTATGTATTTTGGATTTTAACCCCTTACTGGAAATTTGGTTGGCAAACATTTCCTCCCATTCAGTAGACTGTCTTTTCATTTTGTTGATTCTTTTCATTGCTGTGCAGAAATTTTTAGTTTAATGTAGTGCCATTTGTTTTTTGTTTGCTTAGGTTTCAGTTTGGGATTCTTGGGGTTTTTTTTTGTTTGTTTCTTTGTTTTTGCTGCCTGTCCTTTTGGTGTCATGGCCAAAAAAAATCAATGTCAAGGAGTTTCTTCCAATCCATGAACAAGATATATCTTTGCATTTGTTTGTATTGTCTTCAATTTCTTTCATCAATGTCATAGTTTTTGGAGTATAAGTCTTTCACCTCCTTGGTTAAATTTATTCCTAGGTATTTTATTCTTTTTGATGCAATAGTAATAAGATTATTTTCTTTATTTCTCTTTCTGCTACGCACATATTAATATAAACACAACAGATTTCTGTTATATTAATTTTGTATCCTGCACCTTTATTGAATTCATTTATTAATTTTAATAATTTTTAGTGAGGTCTTTAGGGTTTTCTAGATATGGTATCATGTCATCTGCATATACTGACAGTTTTACTTCTTTCTTATCAATTTAGATGCCTTTATTTTTTATTGTCAGATTGTTGCATTTAGGACTTCCAGTACTATGTTGAATAAAAGTGACATAAGTGGACATCTTTGTCCTGATCTCAGAAGAAAAGCTTTCAGTTTTTAGCCACTGAGTATGATATTAGCTGTGAGTTTTTCATATATGGCCTTTATTATGTTGGAAGTATATTTCCTCTAAACCCACATTGTTGAGAGTTATAATAAATGGATGTTGTTATTTTGTCAAATGTTTTGTTTTTCTGCATCTATTGATATAGTTGTATGGTTTTTATCCAGATGATCAAATGATTTTTGTCCTCATTTTGTTAATGGGGTATAACACATTTTGTTGTACGTTGAACAGTCCTTGCATGGCAGGAAAAAATCTTATTTGATCATGGTGTCTGAACTTTTTAATGTTCTTTCAAATTAGTTTTCTGATATTTTGTTGAAGAGTTTTGCATCTAGGTTCATCAGGGATATTGGCCTATAGTTTTTTGGCTTTTATTTTGTTTAGTGTCTATATCTCACTTTGGTATCAGGGAAATGAGTAAACTCATAAAATAAGTTTGATAGTATTCCCTCCTTTTCAACTTCTTGGAAGAGTGTGTGAAGAATATTAATTCTTCCTTAAATGTTTGGTAGAATTTAAATTTGGTAAAGCCATATGGTCTTGGACATTTTTTCGTTTTGTTTTTGGGACATGGCAGGTTACTGATTTAGTCTTCTTATGCATTGGTCTGTTCAGATTTTCTATTTCTTCATGATTCAATCTTGTAAGCTTGTACGTTTCTAGTCTATTTTGTCTGGTATAAGTATAGCTACCCTTGCTCTCTTTTGGTTTTCATTTTCACAGAATATCTTTTTCCATCCCTTCACTTTTAGTTTATATAAACCTGAAATGAATATCCTGTAAAGAGCATCTCTCTCTCTCTTCCCCCCTGCCCCACTCCCCCTCTCCCTTTCCTCTCCTCTTTCTCTCTCTCTTTCATCTATTTAGCTACTCTGTGTCTTTTGATTGGAGAATTTAGTGCACCTACATTTAAAGTTATTATTTATAAGCAAGAGCTTCCTGCTGCCATTGTGTTCATTGTTTTCTGGGTGTTTGGTAGATCCTTTGTTCCTTTCTTTCTCTCTGTCTTTTTTTGTGATTTAATGATTTCTGCTTTATTTTCTTTTTCTCTTTTGTGTATCTACTATAATTTTTTGCTTCGTAGTTACCTGAGGCTTACATAAAACATTTTATAGCTGCAGAAGTTATTTTAAGCTGATAACTACTGATTGCATACAAAAGCTCACACTTTTATTCCACTGACTACATTTTATGATTTTATGTCACATTTACATATTTTTACATTGTGTACCTATTAACAAATTATTGTATTTATAGTCACTTCTAATACTTTTGTCTTTTCCCTTTATAATAGAGTTAGGAGTGATTTACATACCACCATTACAATATTAGGGTATTCTGATTTTGATTATATATTTACCATTACCAGTGCTTTCTTCAATTTTTCATTCTTTTTTTTTTCTTGTTTTGCTCCTCTCATTGGATGATTTCCACTGAAATGTCTTTGAGTTTGCTGTTCCTTTCTTCTACCTGATCTAGTCCGATGTTGACCCCTCTACTGAATTTTTAAATTCAGCTATTGTACTCTTCAGCTCTATGATTTGTTTGGTAATTTAAAAATATTTTCTCTTTTTGGTTTATATGTTGTTCTCCTGATCTCAGTGGTCACCTTTATGAACACTATTTTGAATTCTCTGTTGGGTAAATCATTTATCACCATTCATTAGTGTTGACTTCTGAAGATTTATTGTGTTGTTTTGTTTGAAACATATTCTGTATCTTCAATTTCCTTTAGTCTTTGTGTTTGTTTCTTTAAGTTTGATAAAACTCCTAGTCTTAATATGGCCTTTTGTTGAGATGAACCTTGCTAATCAGCCTGGCCTGAGATTCTGGGTGCCACTCAAGTTTTGTTTTTTTGTTTTGTTTTGTTTTTCCTTTTCCAAATAGATGGGTGGTGGTGGTGGTTTTGTTTTGTTTTGTTTTCTTAGTGGCACCCAGGAGATTCATGTGTACCAAGTCTCATCATTGCCCTCAAGGTGGGGGAAATGCCTACATGCATATTCAAGTTCCCAAAGGACTACTAATTGCCTGCCTTGTCAGTTCCCATATCAGACTAATTGAAACCCAACTTTGGGCAGCTGAGAAAGTCAAGATGTGACAGGCAGTATAGCCTTTATCAGGTAGCAACTAGAAGGTGGGTGTTTTTGCCTACGTACTCTGCACTGAGCCAGAGTGAATAGACACTGGGAGTGCTTGTACTGAACCCTATTAGCTCCTAAAGCTGAGTGATTTAGAATCCAGTCCAGCCAGTGGCAGCCATAGAAGCTGGGACACTGGATGTATGAACAAACTCCTTTCAGGAAGAAGCTAGAGACTTGCTTTATCAATGGGATAAGCGAGAGGGAGAAGGCACAGAAGTTCCCACATGCCCATTCAGGTTCCTGGAAGATTAAAAAAAAGCCTCACCTTTTGGCAGCTGTGTGCAGTCAAACCCTGAAGGAAGAAACCTGGAGCCTTTATTTTTTTGCCTGCTCCCTCTGTGCTGAGATTAGGGGGATAGCCAGGGGAAGAACTCATATGCCCATTTAAAATGCCCAGTTATTGTTTAATGTGGTTCTGTTAGACTGATAAATTTTGAGCCTTGTTGGCTCTTTGAGCTCAGTGATTTGGGAACCCATCCCTCAGGTGGCAGCCATAAAAGTAGGGGTGCTAGATATGTAGACAAGCTCCTTCCAGAAAGAAGCTGGAGATTTGATTTTAATGCTGGAACAAGCCATAGAGAGAAAACCAGGGAAGTGCCCACAAGCCTCTTCAGTCTCCTGGAAGGATCCAGCCAACTCCCACATGCAGGTTGATCAAAAGCCTAATCCCAAGGCAGCAGCTGAGAAAATATGCAATCAAACTCCTTCCAGGGAGAAACTAGAAGCCTTGAGGTTTTCCCTACTCCCTTTGTGCCAAGCCTGAGGGGTGGGAAGGATACTCCTGGGAGGTGATCAAACCTCTTAAAAAACTGCCCCTTTGTTTAATTACGTGATCTGGGGGACTCATGAATGCTGAGCCCTAATGACTCTCTGAGCTAGCTAATTTAGGAGCCAGTCAGTGCAAGCCATAACAGTTCAGGTGGTAGAAATATGGTCCAAACCATTCATTCCCCAGGGAGAAACTGGGAGCTTGGGATTCCCTCCCAATTATAAGGCACTATGCTGAAAGGTGGCATTTGTGGTACAAGTGCATTTGCGCTTTTTCTACCCGTTTCTATGTGAGTATTTTCTGTAACTTACTATGCAGGAATCATTCAACTAGTTTCTGGATCTCTCTTACAGGGAATTAATCCATGTGAAGCCATGTATTTGGTGTTTCCGTGGTTGGAGGGAAAGTCAGGGGCCCCTATTCTGCCACCTGACTCCTGCTATCTGAATTTTTAATTTTAACTGTTTTAAATTTACATTTACATTTACATTTAACCATATGTAGCCAGTGGCTTCCACATTGGACAGTGCAGTTCTATACTGTCTTTATCTATTGTTATGTGTGATAATATGCAAGTTCAGAACAAAGATTCTAGGATATTCTCAAATTTGAAAAAACAAATATATTTTGGAGGTGCCTGGCTGGCTCATTCAGTAAAGCATGTGACTCTTGATCTTGGGGTCACGAGTTCAAACCCTATGTTAGCTGTAGAGCTTACTTTAAAAAAAGAAAAAAAAGAAAAGGTATATTTACCCAAAATTATATTATTAACTGAAAAGAAACCCAGGCTAACATTTTTTTTTTTTTAATTTTCAAATGCATATAATCAAATAAGGAAAGTTGCCTAGGTGACTTATGGTATGTGCCTTCAGCAAGCTACTCATTATTCTAAGGCTTATTTTTCAATACCTTGAGAGATTGAAATAATTCGCACATTACAACAATGTTATAATGACTAAATGAAATAATGTGTATATATGACTCGTCGGGCAGAATTCCAGGCACAAAATAGGTATTAGATAAATTTCTCAATTCTCAACCAAAGTATATTAGTTATACAAAGTTTTATCACACACACACGAAGTTCCTCTTTTCATTTAAATGCATTTTAATCAAAGAGATGAAGAAGAGAAGTTTAGCACAATATCATTTTTTCTTTTATTAACTATAACTATAGAAATTACAGTTAATAACAACTGTAAGTTTTTAAATGAGAGACCATGGATTTGTTCTGCTTTGTTAATCATCAAATTCTTGTGTTTAGAACAGTTACGGCTCTATATTAGCCATTCAGTAACAATTGTTGAGTAAAGAAGGTATAAACAAATGTGTAATCATACTCCTTTAAGTTCTTCAGATTTCAGAGTTTCAAAGTCACTGTAATGATTTAAAGTTCAGAACACAGCTTTAGTTATTGTCCCTCCTTGTTCGTAACCAGTCTCCCTTAATTTTGTCACTTTTCCTTTCAAAATGTCTTTCATTTTCATTCTTCCTCTCAACTAATGAGGCCATGTCTCTATCCTGATGACCCATCCAAATAAATGCATTAACTTCTAGCTGCCAGCCTCAATCCTGGAATCTCACCATTGACGCTCTGCTCCATAGCAGCAATCCATCCTGGGGTGGGTGGCAAAAAGTACACTGGTATAGGGTCAGCAAGAATTATTACTTGGAAAGAGGGACCAATGTTTGTAAATATTTTAGATGCAAGAAGTCCTAGCCACAGCAATCAGACAACAAAAAGAAATAAAAGGCAACCAAATCGGCAAAGAAATCAAACTCTCACTCTTTGCAGATGATATGATACTTTATGTGGAAAACCCAAAAGACTCCACCCCAAAACTGCTAAAACTCATACAGGAACTCAGTAAAGTGGCAGAATATAAAATCAATGCAGAGAAATCAGTGGCATTCCTATACACCAACAAGACAGAAGAAAGAGAAATTAAGGAGTCAATCCCATTTACAATTGCACCCAAAACCATAAGATACCTAGGAATAAATCTAACCAAAGAGGCAAAGAATCTGTACTCGGAAAACTATAAAAAACTCATGAAAGAAATTGAGGAAGACACAAAGAAATGGAAAAACATTCCATGCTCATGGATTGGAAGAACAAATATTGTGAAGATGTCAATGCTACCTAGAGCAATCTACACATTCAGTGCAATCCCTATCAAAATACCATCCACTTTTTTCAAAGAAATGGAACAAATAATCCTAAAATAGCCAGAGGAATCTTGAGAAAGAAAAGCAAAGCTGGTGGCATCACAATTCTGGACTTCAAGCTCTATTACAAAGCTGTCATCATCAAGACAGTATGGTACTGGCACAAAAACAGATGCATAGATCAATGGAACAGAATAGAGAGCCCAGAAATGGACCCTCAACTCTATGGTCAACTAATCTTTGACAAAGCAGGAAAGAATGTCCAATGGAAAAAAGACCGTCTCTTCAACAAATCGTTTCGGGAAAATTAGCCACATGAAGAAGAATGAAATGACCATTTCCTTACACCACACACAAAAATAGACTCAAAATGGTTGAAAGACCTAAATGTGAGACAGGAGTCCATCAAAATCCTAAAGGAGAACACAGGCAGCAAACTCTTCGACCTCAGCCACAGCAACTTCTTCCTAGAAACATCACCAAAAGCAAGGGAAGCAAGGGTAAAAATGAACTACTGGGACTTCGTCAAGACAAAAGGCTTTTTTGCACAGCAAAAGAAACAGTCAAGAAAACCAAAAGACAACCGACAGAATGGGAGAAGATATTTGCAAATGACATATCAGATAAAGGGGCTAGTATCCAAAATGTATAAAGAACTTATGAAACTCAACACCCAAAGAACAAATGATCCAATCAAGAAATGGGCAGAAGACATGAACAGACATTTTTTCAAAGAAGACATCCAAATGGCCAACAGACACATGAAAAAGTGTTCAACATCGCTCGGCATCAGGGAACTCTAAATCAAAACCTCAATGACATACCACCTCACACCAGTCAGAATGGCTAAAATTAACAAGTCAGGAAATGACGGATGTTGGTGGGGATGAGGAGAAAGGGGAACCCTCCTCCACTGTTGGTGGGAATGCAAGCTGGTGCAGCCACTCTGGAAAACAGTAGCTGTTTTGGGGGTTCCTCAAAAAGTTGAAAATAGAGCTACCATATGATCCAGCAACTGCACTACTGGGTATTTATCCCAAAGATACAAAGGTAGGGATCCAAAGGGGTACATGCACCCCGATGTTTATAGCAGCAATGTCCACAATAGCCAAACTGTGGAAAGAGCCAAGATGTTCATCGATAGATGAATGGATAAAGAAGATGTGGTATATATATATACAATGGAATATTATGCAGCCATCAAAAGGAATGAAATCTTGCCATTTGCAATGATGTGGATGGAACTGGAGGTTATTATGCTAAGCAAAGTAAGTCAATCAGAGGAAGACATGTATCATATGATCTCACTGATATGAGGAATTCTTAATCTCAGGAAACAAACTGAGGTTTGCTGGAGTGGTGGGGGTGGGAGGGATGGGATGGCTAGGTGATAGACATTGGGGAGGGTATGTGCTATGGTGAACACTGTGAATTGTGTAAGACTGTTGAATCACAGGCCTGTACCTCTGAAACAAATAATACATTATATGTTAAAAAAAAAAAAAGGAAGAATAAGATAGGAGGAGGGGAAGAATGAAGGGGGGAGAATCAGAAGGGAAGACGGACCATGAGAGACTATGGACTCTGAGAAACAAACTGAGGGCTCTAGAGGGGAGGGGGGTGGGGGGATGGGTTAGCCTGGTGATGGGTATTAAGGAGGGCATGTTCTGCATGGAGCACTGGGTGTTACATGCAAACAATGAATCATGGAACACTACATCAAAAACTAATGATGTAATGTATGGTGATTAACATAACATAATAATAAAAAAAAGAACCATATAACTTAAGAGATTTTTGATCACAAAAAAATATTTTAGATGCAAACACATGTAAGTATATATTTATGAAAGATATTCATATCTGAAGGCAAGTAGGGGAGCAGTGCCTTTGCTCTGTTTTTAAATATAAATCAACTTATAGTTATATATATATATATATGTATAAAATAGAGGTGTCACTCTTGCTTACATTCACATTTTCTCTCCAGTAAAGAAAACGAAACCAAGTTGCTGTCCCAGCACAGGAATAAGTTCAAGTCCAAATTTTTCTTATCTCTGCTACAGAAGACATGGGGGGGGGGTGTACCTTTTTTTGAAAAACTTTCATGTCAGATTTCACAGTGGAAAACATATTAAAGAGTTGATGATATAAAATACTTTCACGTCTCAGGCGCCTGGGTAGCTCATTCAGTTAAACGACCGAATCTTGGTTTCAGCTCAGGTTGTAATCTCAGGGCCTTGGGATTGAGCCCTGTGTCAGGCTCCAGAGTCTGCTTGTCCTTCTCCCTCTGCTCCTCTCTCTCTCATAAATAAATAAAATCTTTAAAATAAAATAAAATACTTTCACTTCTTCTTATGAACTGTTTTCATCATAGCATTCTTCAGATTAAGAACCAAATATTTCCTATTGCTCACTGTATTAATTTTATCTCATTTTCACTTTGAAGGTTATCTGTATACCAATCCCCCTCTGACCTTTATAGCCTTACTTTCTAACATCCTCATAAAACTCATCATTCATAGTAGGCAAATCCATCGCTCATTAATACATAAACACTGACCATTCTTGAATAAAATATTTCTAGTCAGTTTTATTCATCTAACAATTTAAAACCTATCAATGAAGTACTTTTACTCCCACCCTGTTCGACAGGCCCTCCCTGTACTTGACCTCTTCTGAGGCTTACTGAACACTCAGAATCTTGCACGGTTTACTACTGTTCCATGTGTTGGTCACCCTTATTAAGGTGGAGGCCCTTTGGCATCTAGAGCCTTAAAATATATTTTCTCTGAACTTTTCCTTTTTTTCTATGTTTCCACAATTGCTCAGCTTACAATTGGGATTATTTTTTAATCCAATTTCTTACTCAGTTCCTATTTTTTTTTCTTAAATCAAATAGGCAAAGACTATTTTCTAATTGCGGTTATTGTGGGAATGAATAAAGTTATTTCAAAGCACTTTATGAATACATGAATGGTCTACAAACAAATGAAAATAATAACATTTATGCCTTAGTTCTAGGTTAAAGAATTATACCCATGAAAAGCTTTAAAGATTCCAGTTAAATGAAACAATCCGTGTATTTGATACATAATAGGTTCTTAGCACATGATCGTTGAATGTCAAATCATGCAAGACTATACATAATGCAACACAGCATGATACAAAAACATCACAACTGAAACTAGATAAATCTGTAATTTTAATCTTAAAAGGTGTTTCCTCTATGTAGCATAATAGAGGCCATGTAGACCTAAATATCTCCATTCATACTCCAAAAGTCATATAGATCAGAAAAGAAAAGAAAACCACTCTTCACCTACAGTTGCATATAAGTGGGAGATTAAAAATAGCAAACACTTCAAATGATGTTCAAGCAGAGGGAAAATACCCTAAAAATAGTCAGCTCAAGTATATGCTAAAACAGAGTATGTGGGGAAAAAAAGAGAAGGAAACAAACCTAACAGTTGGAACACAGACTCATTCTGACAAAGAGAGATTCTCAGAATTCATAAGACCAAGTCAGAAATTTGATGGATGACAGCATTAGCTTATTGTGGAACAGAAAGGCAGGGCTTTAAAGGACAAAGGACAAGAGGTGGTCTGGGACTATCAGTCTTGTAAGCAACCCTTCTAGCAGAAATAGAGGTAACTTGAGAAATAAAGTCTCCCTGAACATCTGGAAAAGAAAGAATAAATATTCACATATGTATATATATTTATTACCTTGAATCTAAAATCAAAATATCAGAACTAAACTGGATTTTAAAAAGGAAGTCATGGGGCAGGTGGGTGGCTCAGTTGTTGAGCCTCAGACTTGATTTCGGCTCACATCATGATCTCAGGGTCTGAGACTGAGCCCTGCGTAGTGGAGCCTGCTTAAGATTCTCTTTCTCCTTCTGCCCCTCCCCCCATCCCTGCTTGCATTCTTTCTCTCTCTGTCTTTAAAAAAAAAAAAAAAAAGGAAGGAAGTCATGATATGTGTTGACTGAATTTAGGTAGGAAAGTGAAAAAATATCTCAGAAATGAAGACTAAGTCCAAGGTTCCCAGAAAAGGAATGTTTGACTTAAACTATAATAAAGAACACTTAGTAACAGCTGAGAATTATTAGAGAGAAAATGATAGATATAAAAGATTTAAATGAGTGGATATATGTAAAATTGGTTTCCTCGAAGAAAAGAAAAGAAAAAACAGAGAACTAATATTTAAAATCATAATCTAAGAATTTTTCTTCTGGAAATACAAAAAGTTCTAATTTAGCATTTTAAGTATCCTAAATATTACTGGAAAAATTAATCCAGAAAGTCTAACTCTGAGACATATTCTAATAGAATAGATTGTAAAAATAAAAAAATCCGGGCTATTCAGTAAAATAAGCAAGTCACTTGTAAAAAGATGAAAATCATGAGGCATTATTTCTCTTTAGGAACATACAAAGAAGATAACACTGGATTAACATATTTTTAAAGAACCAACTCAAGGCCCTATTATCCAGCCAATGTTTCCTTCAAGTTTCATGGCTACCCAAAAACATATTTAAACATCCAAGAATTCAGGGAATGCTGAAGTCAAGTGCTTCCTGAGGAATCCACTAGAAACCTTATTTCATATACTCCAAAGACAATTGGGAAGAACCTGGCAAAGGACAAAAAGTGAGCAATTATTGTGTTAATTTCAGATTTATGATCAAAATATAGGTGGGGACAAGGTGAAAGAATACATGTCCTGACAAAACAGAAACATTTCAATTAAAATAATAACAAAGAGAGAGAAAAAGGTAAATTAGTATGACCTCACTGATTATTGCTTCGAACTTTGAACTTTCCTTTCCAGGCTTGTTTTTAGTAATTGTATAGGCAGAATAATTCTAAAATTATCGTGTGTGTATTGTAGGAAAGGCTACATAAGAAAACATTGATATTCTTGGAAATCAGAGTTATCACTGTGGGAAAGGAAAGTACAAATCAGAGGAAAGTTGAAGACAACCCCTGGAGTAGAATTTGAATTGGAGGTATGAGTATGACCTCATAATAAGAAAAAAAAAAAAAAAAATCCCACAAATATGCTGTGTGTGTGTGTGTGTGTGTGTTAGTTCTCTAGCCTTAAAAGAATCTAAAAGTAACGACACTCCACTAGCAATTAACATACTTAGTGCCCAGTTCTTGGCTTCTAAAAGGAATCGGGTCTCTTCAGAGAAATGATGATTTCAAGTCTGGGGAGTAGAAGTACAAACTGAAAATGGAATATATTCTAGGGCCAGAAAATCAAAGAAATCGTAATGACTAGTGGGAACGTGTCAGAAAAATCAAAGGAGCTAGCTTTGCCCAATTGAACAAATTTGGGTCAAGTTTTTTCTAACTTTATATTGATGTATAACACACAAACAGAAAAATACCAACTTAAAAATAAGGGCATTATTTGTGAAATTTCATTGTAAGAACACACTTTTTTTTTTAAGATTTTATTTATTTATTTGAGAGAGAGAGAGAATGAGAGAGAGCACATGAGAGGGGGGGAGGGCCAGAGGGAGAAGCAGACTCCCCGCCGAGCAGGGAGCCCGATGCGGGACTCGATCCAGGGACTCCAGGATCATGACCTGAGCCGAAGGCAGTCGCTTAACCAACTGAGCCACCCAGGCGCCCAAGAACACACTCTTTTAACCAGACCCAAACCAAGAAATAGAACATTATTAAAACATTAGAAGCCATATTCATACATCATCAAAAGCTACCACTCTCCTGACTTCTAACAGCATAGGTATTTTTTTGTCTGTTTTGTAACTTATGGAATCATACCGAATATACTCTTTTGTGTCAGACTTATTTTAATTGGTATTATTTTTGTGTGATTCACCCATATTATTGTGTATTGGAAATTATTCATTCTGATTGCTGTGTAGTATTCTACTGTAAGTACATATCACAATTTAAATTTTGGATGGATTGACTATAAAAAATTATGACATTATATTTTTTAAAATCCCTAAGTCTCTAGTGACACTCTAAAAAGTGCGGATGGGAGGAAGAGCTATTATTTACATAATTATACAAGCAAATAAACGTAAAAAGAATGATAGAATGAAAAATGAGCATTCTGTAACCATCAAAATAATCATCTATTAAAACAAGGATCATCAATGAATCTAAAATCATTGGCTCAAATAACCCTTAACAATAGCAGAGGAAAAGTGGCAACCTTATAATGGAGAATTATAAATAATATAAATAATATGTTTCATGATGCCATGCAATATCATGTAAATAGCATTCTTGCCAAAAATGTTAGACCGATATCTAAGTATGATGAATCAATCAGAAAAATCCAGATTGTGGGGCATTATATAAGACAGCTGGCCTAGACATTTAAAAATTATCAATATCATGAAAGAGGGCGCCTGGGTGGTTCAGTTGGTTCAGGGACTGCCTTCGGCTCAGATCATGATCCCGGAGTCCCAGGATCCAGTCCTGCATCAGGCTCCCTGCTCAGTGGGGAGCCTGCTCTCCCTCTGACTCTCTCCCCTCTCAGGCTCTCTCTCACTCTCTCTCTCAAATAAGTAAATAAAATCTTTAAAAAAATTATCAATGTCATGAAAGAAAAGAAAAAGTAGGTTTGGAGTTGCTGTTCTAGATTTAAAAAGATATAATAACTAAGTGCAACTTTGTGATCCTTGATTGGATCTTAGAACAAAAGCAACAAGAAACTCAAGGACAACTAGGAAATTAGGGACATTTAAATATGGAGTATTTATTAGATAAGATCATTTTATTAATGTTGAATTCTTGGGTATGATAGTGGTATTATATAGGAGAATGTCTTCGTTTTTAGAAAATATTTATAGGGGGAGTTTCAGAATCTGAAGCTTCCAATTTTTTAAAAAAATGTAATATAGAGGAAAAGAAAGAAAAAAAACAAATGTGGTTGTTGAGAATTGGTGAATTCAGATACAGGTATTTGGAATTCATTGGTACTATTGTTTTAATTTTTCTGTAGATTTGGAAGATGAGAATGAAAGGAATATATAAAACACATTTATCTTAAAATTTTCAAAGATTCAAGATTGTTTTTAAAATTCAACATGGTAAAAAATAAAATGAACTACCAATTAACATCGTCTTTTCATTGTTTAACCATGTAAATCTAAAACATCGGTTTATCCAATCTCTGAGTCTCAACTCTAATTTTAATTTACTTATCAGTTAGCATGTATTCATTGTAGAATAAATATATGGGTATATCACGAGTTTTACAATATTTAAAATAACCTTAAATTTTTATTTTACATTTATCATATTTTTTCCTTTGTACATCACAAATTGATAAGCCACTATCATTCATGAAAAATATGGTTCTGGTTAGACAGTGTTTTCAAAAAAAATAATTCATTTTTTGAAGTTGGGTCAAATGGCAAAACAAATCAAATAAAACTTCATGACAACTTTAAACTTGTATTTCATTAGCTCTACTCAAATATCACTAACTATGATATTAGCTACTGTTTGCCAAGAAATAAAAATTAAAATTTATTTTATAAAACCAATCCCTCCTCCGACCCCTCCAAGAAAAATCCACAAATATTGATTTTGAAAAAGGCAAACAAATCTTTTAAGAATCACTAATTGAATCGTTTTAGCAAACTTTGTTAAAAAAAAAAAAAGCATCTTAGAAGTGTTCTATAACTTTAAATGATAGAAACTACAATTCACAGTCCTCATGTGACTAGCAATATACAGTGTCTAACTTAAAAAATAAATAAGAAAGTAAAATGTAATATTTAATTCCTATTGATAATTTCCTATGAGATTAAAAAGATACTTTCACCTGACATTGAGGAGCCTAATGTTCAAAGGATTATTTGAAATTTAGTATGGAGACACTAACAACTATAAACTTGCCTGTATATATATATTTTTTTAATTTTAAAGGCAAATGAAACTTATATAAAGCCCTACATAGGTATTATAATAATAGATATTGCATATTGACATCCTAGTAAAGATGATGTTATTACAAATTTAAACATCAAATGTATGAAAAATACCATGTGAAGAATATGCCACTCTAAAATATGCCACTTTGGCATAAGGGTTATTTTGAGCTATTGACGCATAAAAAACAGCAGGTACAAGAAGGGCATTTTGACCTGCTTTTTTCTTTCAAAAAGCAGAATATAAAACTCCTATATGAAAGATACCCTTCCTATACCAGAAGGGAAGAAACATTCTTATCACCAGAGACAGAGAGTCCAGGCCAAAAGAATTCTGTACAAATAGACCTAAGTAAATTAATTATTATTTTCCTTTAGTCTTATGTATTTTACTTACTTTTCCACAACTGCTTCTGTTTTTTTCAACCTAGTGTAAAAGCATTTTGGTAGTCATTTTCTTATTTGAGCTTCCATGTCATATAAAATTTATATTAAATAAATCTGTATGCTTTTCTCCTGTTAATCTGTTTTATGTCAATTTAATTTAATTCTCAAGATCTAGTTGGAGACCCTAAGAGGGTAAAGGTAAAGTGCTTCCTCTCCTACACATGATAGAGAAATCTTCAAATCCTAATATTTGTCATATATTTTTTGATGAAATTTATCCTTCCATACTACATGTATACTTGCTGTCAGTGTTAACATATAAGCCCCGACAATTTTCTGTTTTTCTTGTGAAATGTTTATTTGAGAATATGCATAAAATTGATACTTCAAATTTGTTTTCTATTATTATGAACTTATCTTACATGATATACATCTCTAGTATCCCTAAAAGTTAAGGATGGGAAAGACCCCTCTAAGGTCTCAAGCAATACTTTCACGATGTCAATAAATAATATTTAGAAAATTACTCAATTTGATAAAATTATGATTAAACCCTATCCACTAGCATATCCACTCAGAGAATGAAAAACAATTACTTATTAATATAGAGAGAATATCTTAACAAGGGTGGTCTATGTTTGAGTCTTTAGAGAGACCCAGGCTACTTAGTTTATTCATGAAAATTAGAAAGTGTATATTTGTTTAACTTCTTCTGGAAGGAGAATAATATAAGACCATAAAAGCTTTCTATTTTACCAACCAGGAATAACTTACTTTTAGAGAATCTAATACGATAATTTTCTGAAACTCCAGTTCTTCAAACTCTGACATAGTTACAAAAGTTGGTCTCCAAATAGAAATATTTGCCTTTATTTTATATCATTTCCAAATATCCATTTTATTTCTTTGACTTTAAAAATTAATTATTTACATTTGTTTTTGCCTTGGCACCAAACAAACAGGCACTAAAAATTAATTATTTCCTTTTTTTTTTTTTTTTTGCCTTGCCTTAGAGTAGAAGTGATATTAGAGTAAGACAGTGAATGAGACAAGTTAATTAGTTTAAGACCGGAAAAAGAGTGAACTCAAAGTAGCCATTGTTCAAATAAAATAAAATATTTAATAATTAGGAGATACGGGGCGCCTGGGTGGCTCAGTTGGTTAAGCGACTGCCTTCGGCTCAGGTCATGATCCTGGAGTCCCGGGATCGAGTCCCGCATCGGGCTCCCTGCTCAGCGGGGAGCCTGCTTCTCCCTCTGACCCTCCTCCCTCTCATGTACTTTCTCGCTCTTTCAAATAAATAAATAAATCTTTAAAAAATAATAATAATAATAATTAGGAGATACATGAAGTGTCCTCCACAAAAATTTATTCTTTTTTCTATTACAAAAAAATATATAACAAATTGTGTAGTTACTCTCTACCTTCTCAAACATTCCCTTCATAGGAGCTGGTGCTATTTCTTTTAGTTCTAGGCACTCCATTGATTTCTAGTCGTCCTAACCTGGAGTGTTGCCATTCCTTTTTTTTTTTTTTTTGTATTTTAATTCATAGTAGTTGGCACTACGATTTAATTAGAGCATCCTGAGTATTAAAAGAATATGATAAATAAAAAAATAAATTTGTTTATATGGCATATAAATAAGCATTTCCTACTGTTGCTTTACATACACATTTGTTATATAGGAGGGTAATTAGAAGCTGTGATGAGGGGGCGCCCGGGTGGCTCAGTCGTTAAGCGTCTGCCTTCGGCTCAGGTCATGATCCCAGGGTCCTGGGATCGAGCCCCGCATCGGGCTCCCTGCTCGGTGGGACGCCTGCTTTTCCCTCTCCCACTCCCCCTGCTTGTGTTCCCTCTCTCGCTCTCTCTCTGTCAAATAAATAAATAAAATCTTTTAAAAAAATTAAAAAAAAAAAAGAAGCTGTGATGAGTCTCTTCCAAGTTACAAACGTCTATTTCACAAAACATGGCTTCAAATTTCAATTACAGTCAATCATAATTACTTTATCAAAGTCCAGTTCTACCGCAGATACTAGTATTGGATCAAGCTAAAACAACCCTGCATTCTAATAGAAAGTAAAATTATCCTCTTTAAAAGTTCTGTAACTTGTAAATTAAAATAAGAATGAACGAGCAAGAAATATTTTCATCTTTTAATGAGGACTTAAATTTAAAATGTTTTAGTATAATTCAAAGTTGCACTATTAAAGTTTTATACTATGACTTAAAGCTTGCTGACTACCATATAATCAAAGCAAACATAAATTAATATGAAGCTTTTTTTAATATGCTGTGAAGACTGAAACACTATTTTTAACTATGAAGAATTTCCCAAACTTTGATGATAAAGAGATAAAGTGTATGTGCTTTTGTTTTGGGATAGCAAAGATAATTAACTTTCCACTGTTTCTGTTCCCAGCCATTGGGTGGAAGTATTCCTAAAAGCCACAGTCCAGGAAAGGGATTTAGTGTCTGAATCACAACTGCATCTAAGTAAGGCCATTTGACTAATTTTTGCAATGGGATATGAGTGGAAGTGATACGTATCGCTCACTTCTAGTTCAAATTAATTAAAAAGCTAATGTGCCCTTTCCATTGTTCTCTCATATTTAGGCTAAATACAAGAAGCTTTGACACCCCCAAGAGAGTCAAAACTAGAATGAAAGAATGAAAGTGTATAGGGTCCCTGAATCTCTATGTAGAGGACACAGATCAACTGGCCAAGAACACTCACATTTTATTGTCACAAACTTCTAATTCGTAAATCCCCTGAAATTGAGGGTTATGGTTTTTATAGCTGTTAATGATACTCATACTCATACATTTGGTGTTCAGCAGGGTAGAGGGGATGGGGTGTTGAATGGGAAGCTTTTTCTGATTTCTGGAGAAACTTGGTGTTCCCAGTGAAAAATGCATTTGGAACTCTCCATAAAAGGTGCAAGTTAAGGCAACAGAAATACAGAAAATGCAGTTAATCAGTTACCTCTAAAATGGATATTTAAAACTGGAATCATGTACCTGGGCTTATAATGGAATTTGTTTAGACACATTTTTAACTAAGAAAAAAGAAAGAAGAGGCTCATACTCCTTGGCATATGTCAAAACTGTTTTGACATTCATTCCTTCAAATGTTTGCATTCTTAAAATAAATTCTCTAGCAAACAACTCAGTTTTGGAACACTGGTGAAGACTAAAATAAATTAAAATAAAATAAAGTAAAATAAATTGCCCTCCTCAAAATCTTTACAAATCTACTTCTTAAAAAATCAAATAGTGAGGTTTTTTCTTTTTTCTCACACATTCTTTAGAATGTTCCTCTACGCAAGAGCCGTACAGTACAATATGGCTACCAGCCAGACTCCTCACCACAGCCGTTGAGTGGGTGAAGAAGACGCCAGAGAGCTGAAATATAAAGGAATTCAAACAACAAGCTATTTCTGGGTAAACATAACTGTAAAGGGCTCTTCTTCTCTCAAACAGCAGATTCTAAGGTATTAGCAAAGAAGCCCTAGAGCAATTGATGGTATTTGTAAAGAAAGAAATAGTAAATAGGGATAACTTTTAACAGAACCACACTAAATTAGATAGATAGATGATAGATAGATAGATAGATATAGAGATAGATACACAGATAGAAGGAAGAATAGAAGAAACACAGGAAGAAGGAGAAAAAAAACAAAGGGCTTTACTTGTTTAACATATTTCAAAAGAAAGAAATATTTCCTGTTTTGAGGTTTTTGATAAAGCTATATATTAAAAGTAAATAAATTCTTTTTAAAAAAATATAATAATTTATAAAAATAGTAAAGTAGTACATCATAAATGAATGATTTAAATAAAAATAGAACAAATGTTTATAATTTCTACATTTTAAGTATTGGGAAGTCAAACGGCATTTAAACATGTGTATATTATAGTCTCTTAAAATCTTTTTGGAAATGTTCTTTAAGGTTTATGGCACAGAAGGACAGCTATCACTCCCTTCCTCCAATCCTCTCCACACTAATAGTCTTAATGTGTCCTAAAGTATATGAAAAAAAATCAAAACCCTCCAAGTCCACTGTCATCACTGCCACCCCTTTTAGAAAACTTTCCTTTGGGGAAGGGGAGTATTTATATCATGCTTGTAACTAAGATATTTTTTTTGTTTCTGAATTATTTCAAAAGTAAATTATAAAATGAGATTTCTAAAAATATATTCATCTCTTTTAAAATTATTATACTACATCAAAGAATTATTTTTATTTATATGTATAAATTTAGGAATATTTATTTTTAGCAAGAAGTGTCATTACTTTGTAAGGACCCAGACATCATATTTTACAAAAAAATTCATTAAATGTTGATTTTTTTTTTGTTTTAGCCCATAACAGAGAAATGATTCTGATATATGAAAATTTATATGCATAAATAACCAATTTCTATGTCCTAAGATAGACTTTTAAAGAAAATCAGTTTTTTTACAAGTTCAAATAAAAAGGAGTATCTTTGTTGGAAACTCTGCATAAAGTATGTAAAATTTAAGTAATTTCTATTCCTCTACCCAAGATCTTCATTAGAGAAAGTTCCAATAGATGTTATCACTATTAGAGAAGAAAAATTCATTTAGAATGACTACAATTTTTCATCCCTATACACAGTAAGGATGTGAATACCACATATAGTAATTTAGTTTTCTTTTGGTTTTCCAAAATTGAAAAAAGAGAGAGAGAGAAACCTGGGATAAAACAACAACAATAAGAAAAAACACCGACTTTGTCAATTGTCCTGGTTAACAGACCAACTGCTTCATAATAATGATTGCAGAGATAAAATAAGCAACTTAAAATTATTATTTTTAAAAAAATATTTTATAAATATAAAACCTTTTCTGATAACTCTAGAACTATAACATAGCTCAAATTGGCTAAAACAAAATTTTAAAAAGAATATTAAGTTTTATATGTTTTCCTTTTTTGGCATAAAGGCAATATATGAATAATGGCTATTATATTAAAAATTCAAATCTAAAATTATAGATTAAAAAGAGTGATCTGTCTATTTCTGCCCTATTCTGCTTTCTAATTCTTACAGTACTCCTTAAAAAAAAAAAAAAAAAAAAGATTTATTTATTTATTTGAGAGAGAGAGCATGAGTGGAAGCAGGGGATGGGCAGAGGGAGAGAACACCCAAGCAGACTCCCCACTGAGCACAGAGTCAGATTTGGGGCTCTATCGCAGGACCCATGAGATCATAAGCTGAAACCAAGAGTCAGATACTCAACAAAATGAGCCACCCAGACACCCCCCCTATTACTTTTAATAGCTTGGTGACATGCATTTTACATTTTTCTGTGTTGACATCTCTCGATAGATAGATAGATGATAGATAGATGATAGACAGATACAGATATATAGATCTATATCTTTTAAGAAACTACATTTATTAGCTTCTTCTATTTCTTTAAATATCCTACACTTACCCCTCTTTCAGTTGATAACTTCACTTTATGCTTCATTGAAAAAACAGAATTAGACTAGAAATTCCCTCAAATTCCACCTCCTAAAACTGCAAACTTCTCCATATTCTCCACTTTACTTTTGGTGGATTGAGGAAAGTCTCCATGTTCTTATCCAGGGTCAAGTCTTCCTCTGCACTCTGGATTCTCACTTCAGATTCTGTCTCAGTCATTTTTGTGTCATCAGTGCCTCAACAGCTTTAGACAAAGAAAATGTACCCAATAACATTTGAATGTATAAATTTGTGAAATATAGTGAACTAGCAAGTGAATAAAAACTATATATTTATATAAATATGATTATGTTGCATATTATCCTATAACAAATAAATATGTAAGCAACAAAAAGATTAATGATAATATGAAAATGTCATCAAACTTAACAAAAAACAGAATTAGAATTAAAACAGTGAGTTTTTTTTTTTTTTAAATTAGGGGAGAGCCCTTCCAAAATAAAAAAATTAAAAAGTTCAATAGGTTTCAATATTGGTGAGGCCTTGAAGAAATAGTTATTTTGAGGGTGCCTGGGTGGCTCAGATGGTTAAGTGTCTGCCTTCGGCTCAGGTCATGATCCCAGGGTCCTGGGACCAAGCCCAGCATTGGGGTCCCTGCTCAGTGGGGAACCTGCTTCTCCCTCTCCCTCTGCTTGCTTGTGAACTCTCTCTCTGTCAAAAACTAATAAAAAATCTTAAAATAAAAAAGAAAGAAATAGTTATTTTCAGAGACTGCTGGTTGAAGCATAAATTGTTATGGCATTTTTGGCTAAAAATTTGGCAAATCCATAAATAAATTAAACGTGCACAAAGTATGACAACAGCAAGAGCTCTAGGGATTTCTTCTATAGATAATCTTGATCATCAGTTCATCAATAAAGGTATAGATTTAAGATGATTATATCATGGCGCATCCACACTATGAAACACAAGACAAAAATTATTAGAATAACTTGTCTCCTTTTGATTTAAGATGGTAGACTGAACAAACTGAAACAAAATATAATTTTTGAGCAACTAACACTTTTTTTTTCTTTTTTTGAGAGAGAGAATGTGGTGGGAGAGGCAAAGGGAGTCTCCATGCCCAGCACTGAGCCCTACACAGTCCTCCATCTCATGACACTGAGATCATGACCTGAGTCGAAATCAAGAGTCAGACACTTAACCCACTGAGCCACCGAGATGCACCACAACTAACACTTTAAAAACTTAAAGAAATTAAATTTCCACACTGGACTGTTTCTTTGAAAGATACAGTGGTTATGACAATGAATCTAGAAAGAAAAAAATCTCAGCATGGTACTAAATTGACAACATTTACATTTATAAAACAAGATAAAAATGTTTAATGGATGTCAACATAAAAACAAAGCAGAAAACTGGAGGGTATTATGCTGAGCAAAATAAGTCAAACAGAGAAAGACATGTATCATATGACCTCACTGATATGAGGAATTCTTAGTCACAGGAAACCAACTGAGGGTTGCTGGAGTGGGGATTGGGGTGGGAGGGATGGGGTGACTGGGTGATAGACACTGGGGAGGGTATGTGCTCTGGTAAGCGCTGTGAATTGTGCAAGACTGTTGAATCTCAGATCTGTACCTCTGAAACAAATAATGCAATATATGTTAAGAGAAAAAAAAAAAAGAAGAAGGTAGCAGGAGGTGAAGAATGAAGGGGGGGAATCGGAGGGGTAGACAAACCATGAGAGACGATGGACTCTGAAAAACAAACGGAGGGTTCTAGAGGGGAGGGGGGTGGGAGGATGGGTTAGCCTGGTGATGGGTATTGAGGAGGGCACGTTCTGCATGGAGCACTGGGTGTTATGCACAAACAATGAATCATGGAACACTACATCTAAAACTAATGATGTAATGTATGGGTATTAACATAACAATAAAAAATTTAAAAAAGAAAACAAAGCAGAGAAATTAATTATGGCTTTAGAAGGAAAATAAGTATCAGTTTTGATGGTATAAAAGTAAAGGTATTAATGAAATCACATGGAAAAAGGGGAAGGAAGGTAGAGATATGACTATCTTATGACAGAAAAAACAAATATAGGTTTAATATATTATTATTATCAAAAGTTCTTAGACACATAGATCAATGGAACAGTATAGAAAATCCAGAAATATGGTCAATTAATCTTCAACAAAGCAGGAAAGAATATCCAATTGGAAAAAGGCAGTCTCTTCAACAAATAGTGTTAGGAAAACTGGACAGCAACATGCAAAAGAATGAAACTGGACCACTTTTTTATACCACACACAAAAAATGAATTCAAAATGGATTAAAGACCGGGGCACCTGGGTGGCTCTGTCAGTTAAGTGCCTGCCTTTTGTTTGGGTCATGGTCACGGGGTCCTGGGATCGAGCCCCAAGTCAGGCTCTCTACTTGATGGAGAGTCTTCTTCTCCCTCTCTCCCAGTGTTCTTGCTTGCTCTCACTCTCTCTCTCAAATAATAAGTAAATAAATAAAATCTTAAGAAAAGGATTAAAGACCTAATGTGAGGCCTGAACCTATAAAAATCCTAGAAAAGAGCACAGCAGTAATTTCTCTGACATTGGCATAGCAACTTTTTTCTAGATATCTCTTCTGAAGCAAGGGAAACAAAAGCAAAAATAATATATCGGGACTTCATCAAAATAAAAACCTTCTGCACAGTGAATGAAACAATCAACAAAACTAAAAGACAACCTACTGAATGGGAAAAGATATTTGCAAATGACATATCCCATAAAGCGTTAGTATCCAAAATACATAAAGAACTTATAAAGCTCAACACCCAAAAAACAAATAATCCAGGGGCGCCTGGGTGGCTCCATCAGTTAAGCGTCAGCTTCTTGATTTGGGCTCAGGTCATGATCAGGGCCATGAGATTGAGCCCTGCATTGGGCTCCACACTCAGCAGAGTCTGCTTCAGATTCTCTCTCTCCCTCTGCCCCGCCCCCTACCACTCACCCACACATGCTCTCTCTCTCAAAAAAAGAAGTTTAAAATAGAACTACTCTATGATCCAGTAATCACATGACTAGGTATTTACCCAAAGAAAACAAAAACACTAATTTGAAAAGATATATACACCCTATGTTTATAGCAGCATTATTTACAATAGCAGAAATACAGAAGCAGCCCAAGTGTCCCTCCATAAATGAATTGATAAAGAAGGTGTGGTATGTATAGAAAATGGAATATTACTGAGCCATAAAAACGAATGAAATCTACTATCTACAATGACATGGATGGAGCTACAGCATTATGCTGAGCGAAATAAGTCAGAGGAAGACAAATACCATAGGACTTCACTCATCTGTGGAATTTAAGAAACAAAACAAATGAGCAATGGGGGGAAAAGCAAGAGAGAAAGGGGCAAACCAAGAACCAGACTCTTACCCATAGAGAGCAAACTGATGGTTACAAGAGGGGAGGTGGGTAGGGGAATGGGTTAAATAGGTGATGGGGATAAAGGAGTGCATTTATTATGATGAGCACCAGGTGATTAAAATAATAAGTTAAAAAAAGTTTTAAGGTAACTTATAGAAGAATTAAAATAATAATTTTACTATCAAAAAACTGTGAGGATGAGAAAAGGGAAGAAGTGGGGTAAAAGGGCTGCAGCTTCATGTTTTAGATAGGGATTCACCCTAGGGGCAACCTGAATAGGAACATTATTTGGGGTTATGATATTAACTACCAGAAAAATTAGAATAAGAAATGACTGTGAGTGTTTGCTTCTGGGAAGTGGGCATGGTGGTTATGAAAAAAACTGTTGTTTTTCATTTTAAATCTAAGCTATTCATTTTTTTATCATGTGCAGATATTCTTTGATTAAAAACAAAGAATGAGGTAGACCTATACTTAATAGCATATAAAAATTTTTAAACATACCATTAAGTGAAAAAAAAAACATTAACTACCTTTGTATCTCTCATATAAGCTTTCTTGTCGGACCTACTAAAAATAAACTTTAACTATATAATTAATTACAAAGTTAGTTAATAGTGAATTATTAAAAAGTCAAATCACATAGGAATTGGTCTACCAACTAAGACACAAAGTTAATATCATACAAGGTTAATTTACTGAAGAATAGAATATATATATGGAGAACTCTAGGAAGATATTACACATGATTATTTCAACAGATTTTTTTAATTGTTCAAGCTACATTACAAAGATCAGGCAACATAAATCATAAATATTGCTGGTTATAGAATTTATAGATCTAATGCAAAATAAATGATGCAGGAACCCGGCTTAGGGCAGGGAAATCAATATCCTCTCAGTTGCACCCTACCGCATCCCATGCAGACAGATGACCCCTAAGGGACTGCAACCTCTGTGCTGGGATATGCTTGGTACAGCGTGAGTGAGAAGTCCTCACTTAGTCATCCACCATATGTGCCATATTGCTCCAGCTTGGGGCAGAGATGCCTGCTGCCTTGCCCTGCCCCCCAGATTCTGGAGAATGGGCACTCTAACCCTCTCTGTATCTGCACCAAAGCCTGTACCCATGCCTCCACTGGGGATAGAGGGTGAAAGCAGAATGAGTCACCAGATAAAGGTAGAGAGGGGCACTCCAGGTGGTCCAGGATGCCAGAGAGTGGAGAATAAGCACCCAGTAGGCGGTGCTATTGCTCATGTGATCAGAAGTACATATTCTATAATCTTACTGCAGTTCACTTACAAAACACAAATTCATGGAAAAAAATCATTATATATTTCAAGATAGTGACAACTGAGCATCATACTCAAGTATGGGGTCCTTCCGAACACAGAATCTTATGTGGCTGCATTGGTCACAAGTCCATGAAGCTTACTCTGCTAATAGATTGTTTGCAGCCCAAAGACGACAAGACATTTGCCAAGACAATAGCTTTTCTAGTTTTGGAGTACCAGAATCTCAGAATTAAGATCACATTCACAGAAAAAGATTATAATCTAAATTTTGTAATACCAAAATAATTTGATAGTATCAAATACACAATAAGCATCAAATTCCATTGGCTGCCAGAGAACAAGTGGATTGAGTAAAATACCTATGGTCATTGTCCCTAACCTGGTTCTGAGGTAGTTTCTGTTAACAAGTAATACCTCTGAATAGGCTTAATTACTGAATGCAGCAGAGGTATCAAGCATATAATGTTTTTTGTCTCGGCGTAAGAGTCAACCAGATGATGAGGCAAATGAGCATTAAAAGTATGAGTAACGAAGTGAGAAATGCTCATTTTGGCAATTTAGTAAGTCTGACCAGAGGCATCTTGGCTCAAGTACAAAACTATGAAAATTCAGCTTACTTATGGTTAAATTAGTTGGACAAAAGGTGACATACTTCCAAAATCGGTAATGGCCCACTTCCCCATCTGTGGATCAAAATAATAGTAAATAAATGTTTGGTAGAATTCACCAAAGAAACCATGTGGTTTTGGGCTTTTCTGTGTGGCGAGATTTTTTGATTCCTAATTCAACTTTCATTCTTGTTATTGGTCTAAGAAGATTTCCTATTTCTTGAATTCAAGATTCATGATTCAATCATCATGGTAACTTACGGGGTTTTAGGAATTATCTGGCATTTTTTCTAAGTTATCTGATTTGTTAGTATATAATTATTTATAGTAAACTGATATCACATTATATGTTTCTGTGGTTATCTTTTGTACTTTTTTTTTTTTTTTCCATTTCTTATTTTGGTTTTTGAGTCTTCTTTTTTTTCTTAATCAATGTAGTTAAAGCATTGCCAATTTTGTTTATTTTTTGGAAAAACTGGCCATAACTTTCAGTATTATGTGATTGTTATTCTGGTCTCTATCTTATTTATTTCTGATTTTCATTTGTTATTTCCTTCCTCTACTAAATTTCAGCTAAGTTTCTTCTTTTTCTAATTCCTTGTGGTATAATGCTAAGTTGTTTATTTGAACTTTCTTTTCTTGATACAAGCATTTATAGCATAAATTTCACTCTAACACCTATTTTTGCTGCATCCCATAGGTTTTGGAATATTATGTATTCCTTTTCCTTTGATTTGACACATATTTTGATTTGCCATTTGATTTCTTATTTGGCTAATTGCTTATGCAGTAGTGTATTAATATTTACATATTAAATATTTAATATTTGCAGTGTAGATTTTCCAGCTTTGTACCACTTCAGTTTTGTACCACTGTAGTTGGAAAATATACTTGGTATGATTTCAGTCTTCATACATTTGTAATATTTGTTATGTCTCTTTTTATGTGATTTAACCAGGGGATTCTTCTGTGTGTATTTGAAGAAAAGGTATATTCTATTTTTCTTGGATGGAATGTTTCATACATATCTTTTAGAACCACGTATTCTGAAGTATGCTTCAAGTAAAAAATGTTCTTGTTGAATAAAATAACAATTTTAATTTCGGGTACTCTATTAAAATAAAGCATATCAGAGGGGAGGTGCATGGAGGAGATGGGTGAATAGGATTAAGAGTACATTTATCATGATGAGCACTGAGTAATGATGTCTAGAATGTTGAATCACTATATGTACACCTGAAACTAATATAACACTGTATGTTAATTACACAGAATTAAAATTTAAAAATTAATAATTTTTAATAAATAAATAATAAATGGTATTTGCAAAGTTTAATAGTGCCACTAAGTGTTAAATGGCCACCCTAGCCGGTCTCAAACTGAACAGGCAAACAGGGAGAGTTTTTCGTATGATTTTCAGAAAGATATATTTATACGTCAATAGCATGCAGTTATTTGCTCAAATGCTCTTTGTGTTTATAACAGCACTACAAGAAAACAAAAAAGGAGCTAAAGGAGACTTTGAAATAGTATTCTTGATAACTTTTAATTAGGTGGGGAGAGAAATAACGGATTTAAAGTAAAGATGTAATTTCACTAGTTTGGTAGAGCTAAAAAAAAAAAACTATTAAATAGTAATTCAAAATTATGTCAAGCTTTTTCAAAGGAAATACTCAATTTTTCTCACCAGAGAGTATATCTGAGTGACTCTAGGAAGAGATGAAATATTAAAAATGATGATGATAACAATGAAGCAATTTGTTTGAATTGAAATCTAATGTCGAAATTCTCTAAGCCCATAGTCACTCAGAATTGATGAAAAAGAAAACTAACAAAATATCAGCACCAATAAAAAAAGTATTTTTTTTTTTACTAAACTTAAGTTGAAATTTATCTTGTCTACATGAAATGTAACAGGAAAAAAAGCTGACCACTTACAATCAAAAACCAAATTGCTTTTCACTTTCAAATTTTAGGTTTAGTTGTTTACGTTTAGCATTTGGAATAAGAGGAGTCCTATCTGAACATTACTTCTTAAAAAATGTAGTTAATATGGTCAGGGGCAAAGTAATTCTATTTCATGACAAAGGAACTAGATCTAAGAAACATTAAAAATCTAAAGAACATATGATAAGACACATTAGAAAGTTATATCCCAAACAAAATTATTTGCTTCAGTAATATTGCAATTGTCTTTCCACATTGTTTTTCGTTTCCTTTTATCCTTTCTTACCAACAATTTGCTATACATTATTTTAGAAGACAGACTTCTCCTGTACTTCATAGACTTGTTATCAGACTAATTGTTTAAACCAACTCATGGTGAAATGGCAGCAGCTGATAATGTCTGAGTATATTTACCATCTGTTTGGGATGTCATAACTTGAAAGTACCATGAGTGGGAAAATGTGGAATATGGGTAATTTTCCCCAAATTTGACTCTGTGGAGATTATTGCCCCTAAGCCCACTCCCAGTTCCATGCTCCATAGAGTATTCTAATTTACAAGAGAAAGTATATCATCTTTGAGGTCACACCAACTTGGTGAATAGGAAATCAGTTGATAAGTGATTCATCAGAAAAAAATTATTTGAAAATGTATCTGGATTGATTGATTGGCTCAGAGGAAGCAGTTGATAAATTTTACAAGGTCAATGTGTTATGCAGCAGTAGGTAACTCATTATCATCTCAGGTTAATATGAAGTTTTCATATTAAATATTCAAATTGTTATATGCTTATGAATTGATATAAAGTTTCATATTAAATATTCAAATTGTTACATGCTTATGAAATATAATTTTATGAAGTATATCAGAATATTGCTTTTAAATTGACAATAATAGCATCCTGGTTCATTTTTTTATGAGTGGAATTTCTTATACAGTATGACTAGACAAGAGATAACAGAAAATTACAATACAGAATCATAAAGAATGATGACAAGCTCATTCTCCTACCAGAGATGGGCTGCCAATCTTGGAATTGCTATCGGTATCAGGGCATGGCTAACAGAGTGTGGAGCTGATATTAAGAATTGTTTAAATAGGGATAGGAGCATATACTTGATATAAAGAATGTAAAGACAAAAGAAATAATGTAAGCTCCTTGTTCTCACTCTATAAGCTACTGAGAGTAACTTCTTTCAAAGAAAATGCTGTGAATGGAGCAGATGCAGAGAAGTGTTAGTATTTTGGTGTTGCAATTTTGGTAAAACAGCTTCTACCAATGAATGATGACCAGTATCTATAGGGGAATCCTGTAGTGTGGATCATCAAGTATCAGTAGAGCCAAGTAGCAGGTATATGACCAGTTGAGGACATATAGGCACAGTGGGTAACCTTTAATTTGAGATTGAATTTGAAGACGTAGGGACAGGAGAAAATTATCTCCATCGCTTCTTTTCTCAAATTGTAGATACCTTTGTCCAGATGAAAGAATTTAAGACCAATCTAAATCAAGGTAAGAATTGAAAGCTTATGATAAAACAAAGTAAGGATATGGCCATATGTGCTATGGTGTCTAGTAAAGAAGAGTACCTACTGCAAGAAACCACTATTGATGAATATATGTGATCTAGGTTAATGGGTTCCTGTCACCAGCACTACATTTCTGAAAATCAAGGAATAAGGGATAAGTTAATATAACAGAAGATAAATAGGCTGGGAGGCTTTATCCTAATTAAAAATATAAAGAAAATTTCTACAAACCCTCTGAAGAATTTATTTAGAGACATCAAGCCATATATTTAGAAGGTCACTGAGATATGTATATAGCTGGTAAACACAATTGCCTAAGCATAGAATATTGTGTAAATGTTTCTACATTCATGACTAATGATTAGGTAGGCTACATCTTTATTAAAAATATTATTAGTATTTTTCACCTTGGAAAGGACATTTATCTTACATTTTTCTCCAAAAAAGCAAACAAATAAACACATTAATTGCATATAAAATAATATACATATTTTAAGAATTATACTCAAGAAACGATTTTCTGAGATCCTCCACTGCAAATGAATGGGTTAAATTGCTTTTGATCTGAATAAAGGGGATCAGTTTCTTCTAATCGCGTGCAATGGGTAACTGATTTTCTTAGACTTTTCATCTTCATAAATAACTTAGATCTAATAAGGCCTCATTCCATGCACTTTGTAAGTTGAGTGCATTAATGTAACGCTACTTTGTAATAAGAATCTCCTGCTATTCAAATACGCCGTCCTTGGAATTCAAGCCCAGAACCAATAACTTCCAATATATCTAATACACATACGTATCTGACCACAGTGAAAGAATAACATTTAAAGTAAGTCAAATTAGGGGCACCTGGGTGATTCAGTCAGTTAAGCATCTGCCTTCCGGCTCAGGTCATGATCCCAGGGTCCAGGGATGGAGCCCTGAGCCTGGCTTCCTGCACAGCAGGGAGCCTGTTTCTCCTTCTCCCTCTGCCTCTCCCCCTTCCTTGTTCTCTCTCTCTCTCTCTCAAATAAATTAATAATCTTTTTTGAAAATAAAATAAGTCAAACGATCATTAAGATTTCTTCATTCAATAACTATAGCTAAAAATGCATACTCTTATGGGATTTTCTTTCTAACTTTTTTTTTTAAGATTTATTTATTTGAGAGAGAGAGAGAGAGAGAGCATGAGCGGGGGGAAGGACAGAGGGACAGGGAGAGGGAAAGAATATCGAGCAGATCCCTGTCAAGTCCAGAGCCCAAGACAGGGCTCAATCCCAGGACCTTGTGACCACGACCTGGGCTAATCAAGAGTGAGACATCCAACTGACTGAGCCACCGAGGTGCCACAGGGAGAGTTTTCAGTAGACTCTGCTCTGAGTGCAGAGCCCTATGCAGGGCTCAATCTTGTGACCCCCAAGCTGAGACGAAGAGTCTGAAACTTAAGTGACTACACCACGCAGGTGCCCTTCCCTCTAACTTCTAATTTCTATGTATGTCATGCTTTTGCCTTCCTCACTTTCCATACATTCTGCCTTCAGCTTCAAATTATTCAATTTATTGGTGCCAAGATTCATAATCTATGCCCTTTTTTCTTGCAGAAGTTGGTTGATAATGTTGAATCACTATTATTTATTGCATGCAAGGGGAGAAAGCATAGGCTCTCTGTGTAAAATTGTACATAACTGGGAATGCCATAATCTGCACAACTCCCTCTGCTTAGCAGGTACAACACCTATGTCTTAGGGCTTTGCCAGGGATATCGTATTGTCTCCATCCTTGACTACCCTCGGGATATTATTATTAAATTTACTATTTTAGGGGGGCGGAGCAAGATGGCAGAGGAGTAAGAGACCTGGATTTCGTCTCCTCTCAGGAATTCAGCTGGATAGGGATCAAACCATTCTGAACACCTACAAACTCAACAGGAGATTGAAGAAAAGAATAGCAACAACTCTCTCATCAGAAAAGCGACCACTTTCTGGAAGGTAGGACATGTGGAAAAGTGAATCAGAGGCGATATTCGGGAGGATAGACGGTGGGGGAGGGGCCTCCGTCGGCCGCTTCTGGCAAATGATAGAACCACGGACCACAAAATCGGAACTTTTAAAAGTCTGCTCCGCTGAGGGACGTCACTCTGGTGGCTAAGCGGGGGGTGAAACCCGCCGGGACAGTGTGGTCTCAGGACCCTCGGGGTCACAGAAAGACCGGGGGTGCCTGAGTGTGGCAGAGCTCCCAGGTAATGGAGCAGGGAAGCCAGCTATAGAGGCGGAGCCCAGGCACGGGCTCTCAGCTCGGGGTGGCCATAAACCGTGATCCGCGGCATAGTCGGGCCCCTGCTCCTCCAGCAGGGACCCAACAAGCGGCAGATGCGGGGAGACTCACCTTCCTCCCCCGGGAGGAGCCGCGTGGGAGCGCACCGCAGGGATCTGCTGGGTTTGGAGACTCCACCCGGGGTCGGGTGCCAGAGATAGAAACGCACGGTCACAGGCCAGGTGAGCACAGAGTGCGGCCGGAGACCGGGGAGACGGGAGTGACTGACTGCTTTTCTCTGGGGCACACTGAGGAGCGGGGCCCCGAGTTCTCGACTCCTCTGGGGCGGAGATTGGGAGGCCGCCATTTTCACTCTCCACCTCCAAAGCTGTACGGAAAGCTCGCAGGGAACAAAAGCTCTGGAGAGCAACCCGAGCAGATTACTTAGCCCGGACGGGGCAAGGGCGGGGCAATTCCGCCTCCGGCAAAGACATTTGGAAACCACGGCAACAGGTCCCTCCCCCAGAAGATCAGCGAGAACAGCCAGCCAAGACCAAGTTTACTGATCAATGAGAACGGCAGAACTCCAGCACTAGGGGAATACTGCACATAGAATTCATGGCTTTTTTACCATGATTCTTTAGTCGTTCAAAGTTAATTTCTTTTAACTGTCTTTTTTTCTTTTTTTTTTTAATTTTTCTTTTTCCTTTTTTCAACCAACATCTTATCAATCCCTTTTTAAAAAAAAAATTTTTATTTTTCATTTTTACAGTCATATTCTATCACTTCATAGTAGTTACCCATATTTTTGGCATATATATATAAGTTGTTCTCTCTTTAAAATTTTGAGATAGTTTCTTCTAACAGATCAAAATATACCCTAAATCGCTAGTATATGGTTTTTTCTACTCCCCTGCCTGATCACATTCTCTCCCTTTTTTTTCTTTTTTCTTTTTTTAAATCCTCTTTCTTTTTCCAAACAACTTCTTATCAATTCCTTTTATAAAATTTTTTATAATTTCCATGTTTACAGTCATATTCCATCCCTTCATCATATCAACCCTTATTTTTGTACATATGTAAGTTTTTCTTTCTTTAAATTTTGGGAGGCACTTTCTTCTAACAGACCAAAATACACACCAAATCTAGTGTGTGGCACTGATCTATATACCAGCCTGATCATATTTGATCACATTCTGTTTTTTTTTGTTGTTGTTGTTTTGTTTTGTTTGTTTCTGTTTGTTTTTATCTTTATCTTTTTCTTTTTTCTCTCTTTCCCTTTCTTTTCCCACTGCTTCAGGTCTTTTCTAATTTGTTTAGAGTATATATTCTGGGGACTTTGTTACTCTGCTAGCATTTTGTTCTCTCATTAATCTATTCTCCTCTGCACAAAATGACAAGATGGAAAAAATCACCCCAACAAAAAGAACAAGAGGTAGTACCGACTGCCAGGGACCTACTCAATACGGACATTAGTATGATGTCAGATCTAGAGTTCAGAATCATCACTTTAAAGATACTAGCTGGGCTTGAAAAAATATGGAAGTTATTAGAGAAACCCTTTCTGGAGAAGTAAAAGAACTAAAATCTAACCAAGTAGAAATCAAAAAGGCTATTAATGAGGTGCAATCAAATATGGGGATGCTAACTGCTAGGATAAATGAGGCAGAAGAGAGAATCAGTGATATAGAAGACCAAATGATGGAAAATAAAGAAGCTGAGAAAAAGAGAGATAAACAACTACTGGATCATGAGGGCAGAATTCGAGAGATAAGCGATACCGTAAGACGAAACAACATTAGAATAATTGGGATCCCAGAAGAAGAAGAAAGAGAGAGAGGGCCAGAAGGTATAATGGAGCAAATTATAGCAGAGAACTTCCCTAATTTGGGGAAGGAAACAGGCATCAAAATCCAGGAAGTACAGAGAACCCCTCTCAAAATCAATAAAAATAGGTCAACACCCCGACATCTAATAGTAAAACTTACGAGTTTCACAGACAAAGAGAAAATCCTGAAAGCAGCTCAGGAGAAGAGATATGTAACCTACAATGGTAGAAACATTAGATTGTCCACAGACCTATCCACAGAGACCTGGCAGGCCAGAAAGGACTGGCAGGATATATTCAGAGCACTAAATGAGAAAAATATGCAGCCAAGAATACTCTATCCAGCTAGGCTGTCATTGAAAATTGAAGGAGAGATAAAAAGCTTCCAGGACAAACAAAAACTAAAGGAATTTGCAAACACGAAACCAGCCCTACAAGAAATCTTGAAAGGGGTCCTCTAAGCAAAGAAAGACCCTAAAAGCAAGATAGACCAGAAAGGAACACAGACAATATACGGTAACAGTCACCTTACAGGCAATACAATGGCACTAAATTCCTATCTTTCAATAGTTACCCTGAATGTAAATGGGCTAAATGCCCCAATCAAAAGACACAGGCTATCAGACTGGATTAAAAAACAAGACCCATCGATATGCTGTCTGCAAGAGACTCATTTTAGAACCAAAGACACCCCCAGATTGAAAGTGAGGGGGTGGAAAACCATTTACCATGCTAATGGACACCAAAAGAAAGCTGGGGTGGCAATCTTTATATCAGACAAATTAGATTTTAAGCCAAAGACTGTAATAAGAGATGAGGAAGGACATTATATCCTACTTAAAGGGTCTATCCAACAAGAAGATCTAATAATTGTAAATATCTATGCCCCTAACATGGGAGCAGCCAATTATATAAGGCAATTAATAACAAAAGCAAAGAAACACATTGACAACAATACAATACTAGTGGGGGACTTTAACAACCCCTCACTGAAATGGACAGATCGTCTAAGCAAAAGATCAACAAGGAAATAAAGACTTTAAATGACACACTGGACCAAATGGATTTCACAGACATATTCAGAACATGCCATCCCAAAGCAACAGAATACACATTCTTCTCTAGTCCCCATGGAACATTCTCCAATTTTAGTATATGTGCTGCCAAAGCAAACACTGGAACATTCTCCAGAATCGATCACATCCTAGGTCATAAATCAGGTCTCAACCGGTACCAAAAGATTGGGATCATTCCCTGCCTATTTTCAGACCACAATGTTTGAAACTAGAACTCAATCACAAGAGGAAAGTCAGAAAGAACTCAAATACATGGAGGCTAAAGAGCATCCTACTGAAGAATGAATGGGTCAACCAGGAAATTAAAGAAGAATTAAAAAAATACATGGAAACCAATGAAAATGAAAACACAACTATTTAGAATCTTTGGGATGCAGCAAAGGCAGTCCTAAGAGTAAAGTATATAGCAATACAAGCCTTTCTCAAGAAACAAGAAAGGTCTCAAGTACACAACCTAACCCTACACCTAAAGGAGCTGGAGAAAGAACAGCAAATCAAGCCTAAACCCAGCAGGAGCAGAGAAATAATAAAGATCAGAGCAGAAATCAATGAAATAGAAACTAAAAGAACAGTAGAATAGATCAACGAAACTAGGAGCTGGTTCTTTGAAAGAATTAACAAGATTGATAAATCCTTGGCCAGACTTATCAAAAAGAAAAGACAAATGACCCAAATCAACAAAATCATGAATGAAAGAGGAGAGATCACAACCAACACCAAAGAAATACAAACAATTCTAAGAACATATTATGAGCGACTCTATGCCAGCAAATTAGATAACCTGGAAGAAATGGATGCATTCCTAGAGATGTATCAACTACCAAAACTGAACCAGGATGAAATAGAAAACCTGAACAGACCTATAACCACTAAGGAAATTGAAGCAGTCATCAAAAATCTCCCAAAAAACAAAAGCCCAGGGCCAGATGGCTTCCCAGGGGAATTCTACCAAACATTTCAAGAAGAATTAATACCTATTCTTCTGAAGCTGTTCCAAAAAATAGAAATGGAAGGAAAACTTCCAAACTCATTTTATTAGGCCAGCATTACCTTGATCCCAAAACCAGACAAAGACCCCATCAAAAAGGAGAACTAGAGACCAATATCCCTGATGAACATGCATGCAAAAATTCTCACCAAAATACTAGCCAATAGGATCCAACAGTACATTAAAAGGATTATTCACCACAACCAAGTGGGATTTATCCCTGGGCTGCAAGGTTGGTTCAACATCCGCAAATCAATCAATGTGATACAATACATTAACAAAAGAAAGAACAAGAATCATATGATCCTCTCAATAGATGCAGAAAAAGCTTTTGACAAAGTACAGCATCCTTTCTTGATCAAAACTCTTCAGAGTATAGGCATAGAGGGTACATACCTCAATATCATAAAAGCCGTCTATGAAAAACCTACAGTGAATATCATTCTCAATGGGGAAAAACTGAGAGCTTTCCCCCTAAGGTCAGGAACGCGGGAGGGATGTCCACTATCACCACTGCTATTCAACATAGTATTGGAAGTCCTAGCCACAGCAATCAGACAACAAAAAGAAATAAAAGGCATCCAAATTGGCAAAGAAGAAGTCAAACTCTCACTCTTTGCAGATGATATGATACTTTATGTGGAAAACCCAAAAGACTCCACCCCAAAACTGCTAGAACTCATACAGGAATTCAGTAAAGTGGCAGGATATAAAATCAATGCACAGAAATCAGTGGCATTCCTATACACCAACAAGACAGAAGAAAGAGAAATTAAGGAGTCAATCCCATTTACAATTGCACCCAAAACCATAAGATACCTAGGAATAAATCTAACCAAAGAGACAAAGGATCTGTACTCAGAAAACTATAAAATACTCATGAAAGAAATGGAGGAAGACACAAAGAAATGGAAAAACGTTCCATGCTCATGGATTGGAAGAACAAATATTGTGAAGATGTCAATGCTACCTAGAGCAATCTACACATTCAATGCAATCCCCATCAAAATACCATCCACTTTTTTCAAAGAAATGGAACAAATAATCCTAAAATTTGTATGGAACCAGAAAAGACCCTGAATAGCCAGAGGAATGTTGAAAAAGAAAAGCAAAGCTGGCGGCATCACAATTCTGGACTTCCAGCTCTATTACAAAGCTGTCATCATCAAGACAGCATGGTACTGGCACAAAAACAGACCCATAGATCAATGGAACAGAATAGAGAGCCCAGAAATGGACCCTCAACTCTATGGTCAACTAATCTTTGACAAAGCAGGAAAGAATGTCCAATGGAAAAAAGACCATCTCTTCAACAAATGGTGTTGGGAAAATTGGATAGCCACATGCAGAAGAATGAAATTGGACCATTTCCTTACACCACACACAAAAATAGACTCCAAATGGTTGAAAGACCTCAATGTGAGACAGGAGCCCATCAAAATCCTAAAGGAGAACACAGGCAGCAACCTCTTTGACCTCAGCCGAAGCAACTTCTTCCTAGAAACATCGCCAAAGGCAAAGGAAGCAAGGGCAAAAATGAACTATCGGGACTTCATCAAGATAAAAAGCTTTTGCAAAGCAAAGGAAACAGTCAACAAAACCAAAAGACAACCGACAGAATGGGAGAAGATATTTGCAAATGACATATCAGATAAAGGGCTAGTATCCAAAATATATAAAGAACTCATCAAACTCAACACCCAAAGAACAAAGAATGCAATCAAGAAATGGGCAGAAGACATGAACAGACATTTTTCCAAAGAAGACATCCAAATGGCCAACAGACACATGAAAAAGTGCTCAATATCGCTCAGCATCAGGGAAATCCAAATCAAAACCTCAATGAGCTACCACCTCACACCAGTCAGAATGGCTAAAATGAACAAGTCAGGAAATGACAGATGTTGGCGGGGATGCGGAGAAAGGGGAACCCTCCTACACTGTTGGTGGGAATGCAAGCTGGTGCAGCCACTCTGGAAAACAGTATGGAGGTTCCTCAAAAAGTTGAAATAGAGCTACCACACGACCCAGCAATTGCACTACTGGGTATTTACCCCAAGTATACAAGTGTAGGGATCCGAAGGGGTACGTGCACCCCGATGTTTATAGCAGCAATGTCCACAATAGCCAAACTATGGAAAGAGCCCAGATGTCCATATGAATGGATAAAGAAGATGTGGTATATATATATATATAATGGAATATTATGCAGCCATCAAAAGGAATGAGATCTTGCCATTTGCAACGACGTGGATGGAACTGGAGGGTAATATGTTGAGCGAAATAAGTCGATCAGAGAAAGACATGTATCATATGACCTCACTGATATGAGGACTTCTTATTCTCAGTAAACAAACTGAGGGTTGCTGGAGTGGGTGGTGGGGTGGGAGGGATAGGGTGATTGGGTGATAGACACTGGGGAGGGCTAGTATCCAAAATCTATAAAGAACTCATCAAACTCAACACCCAAAGAACAAAGAATGCAATCAAGAAATGGGCAGAAGACATGAACAGACATTTTTGCTTTGGTAAGCGTTGTGAATTGTGCAAGACTGTTGAATCTCAGATCTGTACCTCTGAAACAAATAATGCAATATATGTTAAGAAAAAAAAAAAAGAAGAAGAAGAAGAAGGTAGCAGGAGGGGAAGAATGAAGGGGGGCAATCGGAGGGGTAGACGAACCATGAGAGACGATGGACTCTGAAAAACAAACTGAGGGTTCTAGAGGGGAGGAGGGTGGGAGGATGGGTTAGCCTGGTGATGGGTATTGAGGAGGGCACATTCTGTATGGAGCACTGGGTGTTATGCACAAACAATGAATCATGGAACACTACATCTAAAACTAATGATGTAATATATGGGGATTAACATAAGAATAAAAAATTAAAAAAATATATCCACAACAACAACAACAACAACAAATTTACTATTTTAAAAAATGGGTATTTCTGGTACCAAGAATACATGCATATGAGGCAATTAAACCAAAGGCAGGATACTGGTTAAAAGAGAATTCTGCTCAGTACTGGAACGTACAGTTACATTTACATTTGGATGTGCAGTCTATCTGGAGTTCTTCAGGAGATGCTCTTCCACAAAGAAAAGTTAAGTCGTAGCTTTCCCCATAGTTAAATGATTTCACTAAAGATTCTTGTCGAAGCATATGAGTCATCACCTATTAACACAAGGCCATATTTATACTTGGTTATATTTGCCATAGGAATCAGTTGAAGCTACCAAGAGCACAGATTTTGTATCTCTTTTTGTGTGAATGTTATCTTCTCAAAACAAACAAACAGAAAACTATGAAAAGATTTAGATTTGATTTTCAGCCACAGTAAGAAACTCTGGTAAAATACCTCTGGTAAAAACTGAAGACATGTTTCCTCTTATCACTCTCCTATGTCTGTGTCATTGGATTTTAAATGTCATTGGCAGTATCATGAATTGGAAATTTACTTTATTCTGAAATGAGTGATTTTTTTAAACTTACAATATCCTTCTTCCATTGGGGGTGGGGAGAATTCTCCTAGAATTTGTATGGACTCTGCCTAATAACTGGTCAAAACTTTCATCTGATTCACTCTCCTGAAGTCCACAGGTACAGAGCTTCCTTGGGATGAACAGACTATGGTTTACATTAAGTTAAAAAATAACAATATTGTTATTTCAAAATATACACGATGCATTCCTTCCAAACTCTGTGCCAGCTTCTGATTCAATATGGCGATCTGATAAACCAATCTCTTACTTCATCCCTGAGCAAAGGCTAAAGAGGCAGGCATAAGTTAGGAGAAAATATTGAGGTCCTGCAGTCTGGAAGAAGCCTGAGGCCAATTAAGCAGCATATCAGCACAAAAACTATGCAATAATTTTTAGGCCAGCTATCTGTCTGGGACAGACTGAATCACATTTTTTACCAGGGCTAAATCCACTTTCTGTGCCTCTGTTTCTGAGAGGATCTGATCTTTAAATGAGAATTCAAGAGGTGCAAAAGGCTTATACAAAGGAGGAAGGCAGGTGAAAAACTATCAGCAGAAAAATTTCACAAAACTCTGGAAAACAGAAAGGAGACTGAAGAATATCGAAAGAGGAAGTAAAGTGGAGAGTTGAGACCAAAGGCTATGTGGAGGGACTGGAACAGAGGTTGTTTGCTGAGACAAAACAATGACAGGAATTTTGGATTAGGAAATAAGAAGTAGGATAGAGGACAAGAGTGAAAAATGAAGCGGAAAACAGAGTAATGCCTTAAAGTTTGGGTATTTCATCCCTAATTCTACTTACGTCTATTGAATATATGCAAAGCTGTTTACTGCCAGGCAGCTAGAGATATTTTCTTCAGGAAAAAAAAAAGTAAAACATTTAACCTGAAAAAAAATTAAGAAATTTTTAGTAATTACATAATCTGGAAAGAACTAAGGAAACCAGTGGGTTTGGGATACCCCAGAATAGAGCCTCTGTCAATATAGTATTTCCAGACTATTGCATAATGCTCAATTTCCTGCCAAAGCTTTCCAGTGTATACATTGTGCTCATAAGCATCACAACTCCCATGCAATTTGTGTTCTTCTATTCATAATAATGTAGAAGCAAGGATTACCAAACATGTGAAGAAAACCTGTAGCATGAAAGGGAAAGAGGGAGACAAACCAATAGTAAAATTTACCTCAGGCAAAATAAATATTATTCCCAGAAATATCTAAGAAGATATTGTAGTAATAAGAACGCTATTTTTAAAATGCAATTCTCTAATTATGTCAATGAATATCATCCCTCAAACTATTTGTCAGTTCCTCATGTTTTTCCTTCTGACTTTATGTGTTTTTCTACAGAACAGTCATAAAAAAAATGGCAAAGTTTTGAAGAAGTAAACATGAGACTCTGGAGTTAGAACAAGCATATAGCTCCTCTTCGTAGGTATACCTACAACGATATGTCTGGAAATGATTGTGACTAGTAAAGAATAGGGCTAATTAGACCTCTGTACACTTTATAGGCTACAAGTTACTGAAAAGCGTAGATCATGTCTACTCTATATCTCCAGGGTTTAGCTCAGTGACTACCACACTTTACGTAGTAATTATTATCCCCATGCACGTTAACTGTTTGTCATTGTGGTGTAAGGAAGACAAGGCAAACTTAAAATATTCTAGTCTAATAACTAAAGGGTAAACAATCTGTAAATCATAAAACACGAAAGCAGAACACTGTGGCAATCCCTGAAAAAGTAAAGAAACATAAAACAGAACTCCAAAAATTGGCCTTTTAGGCAGAAATCTGCTCATTTCTGTAGCAAACTTTGCTTTACCTCATTAGCCCGACATGCAGTCTTTAGTTAGTGGCACATCTCCATCACCAAACGAGACACGATGCACCACCTCTCTGTCATGTGAGGAGGGCATCCTCTCCCCTTCAGGCTGATATATGCACAGACTGCCTCTACCAGCACATTACCCTCGCCCGTCCTCCATCCCCACCCGTCTGTCTCTAGGCATCTCCATCCTCTCAGCCTGGCTAACTAACTAGAAGTCATCATTTCTATCTCACTTTAGATGTGAGTTTCCTTTGAAAACTTCCTATAGTTCAGATGCTTGCATGGAATTCATAGCACTTACAACACCTTTTCAATAGCTTTTTCCTCATAAAATTACTCCACGTCTCTGTGAGCTCCTAGAAGTCAGCGGCCATGTCCTTACTGTTATGCTACGCTCTGAGGACTTGGCACAGTGGTTGCCATAGAGTAGGTGCTCAATAAATAAATCAAATCAAATATCTTCATTGGATCCTACTAACAAAAACTTTCCTATCAACTAATTACATGTTTCCATTTACGAGTGCATGTCACAGCCAATAGAAGTTGACAAATAGTACAAGGTATGATGTTTTTACCCCCTGGCTTATCTCATGGGTCATGAACTGGCAACTCAACTGTAAATCATTCTCATGAATATGTACAAAAGAACACCACAGCACAGATGATCAATCCTTTCTGTGGTTCTATCAACACAGATTGCTGATGCTAAACACGTTATGTAGAAACACACATTGATAAATCCAACAAACATCATATCAGCCATACTAGTATCTAATCCTATCATAATCTTACATGTTGCCTGTATCTCACAGGATATTTATGAAACTTGTGGGAATCCATCCATAGAATACTGCACTAAGTTTTCCTTGCACCCACTCGTGATTTACTTACCAATGAAAATCACTGTTTACGCACCTTTACAAAATGATGGCTGTATGATTCCACGGCAAGCAGCCATATACACTTGTACCTATTCTTAATCAAGCTTAAAAAGCCAGGGACTAAGCAGCCATTTTAAAGGAATAATGACCTATTTTTATTTTCACAAAGATTACCTCTCTTGAGAAATAATCTTCCAGACTTTACAATATGCCACTGGATGAAATATTCACAGAAATTCTTTTCTCTTGTCTTTTCTTTCTTTCTTTCTTTTTTTTTTTTTTATACAACATTCACCAGATGAAAAAACAGAAAGCATAATGATCAAGGAGTGCTGGGTGGAAATGAATGAGAAAAAAACAGAGAGAAAAGAAAAGGATTCAAGGAGAAATGAACTCCTCAAGGCCAACTATTTCATTGCAAACATTTAAGGCAGCTGGTTGAGTAAGAAAAAAAAATGTACATTAAATGCAGAGCCATGGGAGGAAAAAATGATTTTTATCTAATGATTTACAGATTCTGTATGTCAGTATCACTGCCCCTAAACCAAATTATTGTTCATCACTCATGTGTGATGAGGGCATCTTCCCACACAGGCCTACATCTTATACTATGTCCTTGAGCAAAGATGACATATATACCCCCAAAATCCAATAAAATAATAGAACCAGTTAAAATTTTATGTTTACTTCTCCTAGAATATTAAGATGATTTAAAATAATATCTTTTGGGGTGCCTGGGTGGCTCAGTTGGTTAAGCGTCTGCCTTCGGTTCCAGTCATGATCTCAGGGTCCTGGGATCGAGCCCCACGTTGGACTTCCTGCTCAGCAGGGAGTCTGCTTCTCCCTCGGCCCCTTCCCTCTGCTCCTGCTCTCTCTCTCTCAAATAAATAAATAAAATCTTTAAAATAATATCTTTTATCTTTATTCTTTGCCAAGAACTCTACAAAGGTTTATTAATTTCAGAATGTTCTATTATGAACAGGTAATGTCAATGTTAATATTACTTAGTGAAAAGCCCAAAGCATTCTATGAATTTAAACTACCAATATTTTCCAAGATTTCTTCCTGTCTCTGTAGGTACAGAAATGAATGTAACTACTCCCTTATATCAACAACCATCAGGGTAAAAAGCCTTGAATGAGTCCAGCAGAAAATTTCAGCTTCTTATTACTTTTCACTTCATAATGCGGCCTTGATATTTTTCCTGTGTTATTCTACACACATCATGAGATTAGTGTACAAGAACAAAGGCATAACCTCTCCCAAAGAAGAATATAACTCTTAGTGGCATATCTGAATACATTTCCAAGTAAAGAAATTCCTCTTGTTTTTACTCTTCATCACAGATCTCATAAATGGGGAGGCCAGAGACTGTCCTTTCTCTTAATATTTTCATTGCCTAAAAGCATGTATCCGATATATGTTTGATTAAGGAATAAGTGAATTGATGATAACATGAATAATTCCATACCATAACATAAAATATTTACTTTCTCTCTCACACACACACACACACACACACACATATATATATATGACTGAAGCATAGGCATCTTTTTTCATGTAAAACATAAATGAATCAGAAATAGGGTATGATTTACTGATAATGTTCTATTTCTTGATCTGGGTGTTAGTCAGATGGGTGTGTTCATCTTTGAGAAAATTTTCTTGAGCTATGCACCTATGATTTGCACACCTTCTAAAATATTCCTAAAACTTTCAGGAAAAAAGTTTACTCAAAAATATGTAGCATGATAATTCTTTGTAAAATATTGCTAAGAATAAAAGTAATTATAAAACATGATCTCTACCACACAAAGGTATATTTGTATTTAGCGAGAATGAGCATACACATAAAGATAAATAGAGTAAAAGATTCTTAGTACCAAAGAAGACTACAGGGTTTGCACTGCTGAAGAGTGGGCTAATTTGAGAAAGATTCTTGAA
Source organism: Mirounga leonina (assembly GCF_011800145.1). Classification (NCBI taxonomy): domain Eukaryota; kingdom Metazoa; phylum Chordata; class Mammalia; order Carnivora; family Phocidae; genus Mirounga; species Mirounga leonina. Next base: position 86,005,613 of record NW_023270377.1, on the reverse strand, counting down.
GTATGAGCTTTTAAGTTGAGATTTGGAAAAGTGACACTTAATGCCCAAAAGGGCATTGAAGGCAAGAACTATGTGAACATATGTAGTAATGTACAAATTATTTGCTGTGAAAACCTAGACCAATAAAACTGAAGTGAGAAATTAAAGCAGGTGATGGTATGTGGTAACTTAGATATCAGATGGGAGAAGCAGATTATTGAAAGTTCCCATCAAAATTTATGTTATATTAGTTATTATTATTGCTAGTTCACAATTAGTTTCAGTATTTGCAATGTGACTTTGGGTTCAGTGTGTTTTGCAAAAGGTTGGATTTTTTAAAAAAACAAAACAAAAGAAAACAAAATTCATACATCCCCACCAAGTATATCACTCTGAAAAAATGGCAACATTCACTAAAAACTATTGATCTGGGAACACTACTTGCTAAGCTGAGATATCTAGGAAAAGTCATCAAGCCAAAGGGTTACTAGATCTGGCTAAAATCTCTATCAAATGTAGTTTGTATATATACATTACTCCATAAATAAACATAACAAAGAACAAAGGATCATATATGAAATATGATGGAAAAGTCAAGAAAAATATGTACACACTGAGAAAGTTTTTTAATAATAGAAGCTAAATATGATATTAAAAATTATACTAAATGTATGCTCAGGTCCCAACTTTTTATCCAAGAAAACAAAGTGATGATTAAACTTGATCAATTATACAAGTGAAATAAGACAACAATAAGAATCAATGAATAAGGACTTTCTTATCCACATTAAGTGGAAGTTTAAAAAAATAAAATAATATAAACCATAGGTCTCCAACTATGAAGAAATGAGATCTATATTAAGGAAGTTATTATATGTGACTATATGATACACACTTTGATCTCTTGTTCATGGAAATACAAAATAATGCATTGAGGCTCCAAGCCTAATCCCTACAGAGGGGTAACTATTAAAATGGGAACTCAATAATAATAATAATAATATTTTCTACATGTTTGTACATTTTACAATTTGCAATTCACCCTTATACTCATTAACTCATTCAATATTCATGTTTACCCTGGAGGGAAGCTACTATGATGCCTATTTTACAGATGAGTAAACAGTTTGGAGAGAAAAAATGACTTGAAGAAGATTATAGAGCTGAAAATAATGAGCAGTCTTTCTCTTGATTCCATGTTTGGCATTCTCTATTTCCCAGTTACTAAAAAGCTTAATAACACCAAGAATTTTACAGTTACATAAGCATTATGTGAAGGTATATGTACGAGAAATTTACATGCAAGCTTGAGAATTTTACCACCACTTTGGCGTAACAATCTGAGCCTCCTCTTCATCTGATAAATTTGAACTATCGTTTTTTTGTTTTGTTTTGGGTTTTTGTTTTTGTTTTGGTTTTGGTTTTGGTTCACTTGCTTTGGTAATTGGAGGAGGCATTTTAATTTTAACCCATATTGCTGTCATAATTTCATTTTTTAAAATACTTCTCTGGATTGAAATCTCAATATAGATCTTTCATTTCATTTTCCAACTGAATTTATTTAAACCTGCTGATTCATTTTCAGTAATTCTTAAATAAGAAAATTCAAAAATACTAAAAAACTGTTTAAGTCAAACTGCGTTACCTATTACACGTCTAAGGCGTCAGTTTGGAAGAGCAGTTTTGATATGCTTGCTTCTCATTTTCGAATTTGTAAACCAAACTTTTTATATACACGTCACACTTTTGAGAAATACAAAAAGTCTATGCTAAGAAGCCACTCTTTTAGTAGTCATTGCAAAGTGGATAAAGTGATAGAAGCCAATAAGCAGGTCAGCCATGGAGTATTTGCTCCAGGTTTTCCACTGGACAAAATCCTTCTGAAGTAGTTGGCTCTATAACTACTCTGCTTATCATATATGTGGGTTTCAAAATAAGTACAATCATTTAAAATCTTTTTGGTATTCTCTGTTTATTTGGAATGAACCAAGAAGTAGCAATGAAAATAAATAATAACTTATATGCTAAGAGCCAAAACAGCTTGGTCATCTGTATAATAATTAAAGGGAAAACAGGGAAACACGGATATTTACCTTTTTTTTCTTTTTTTTTTCTTTTCAGAGACCTCGATTCTTCTCAAGAAGTAATACTCAGTGAGTGGATGCTTGGGTTCTACTCCATCCCTTCAGCACTTGTACTTAGACCTTTATGAAAACTTTTGCATTGTAACTTGAATAACTTGTATCGTTGACTTTGTAAATTATGCCGAAATAACTCAGAAATAAACTGTCTCGTGATTAAGAAGCTATGTGATTTAATGAAAAGGCCACATTCATGAAAACAATTTATTAACAGATGTTAGGGTTTGCACTTGTTATTTCCCAAATAGTTACATTAGAATATGTATAAAAATTTAACCAAGTCTTAAAATACTACCTAAACTATGAAAAATTGAGTTTGTTCATTTGTTTTGTTCGTTCATTCCTCTCTCCCCTCCCTCCTCTCTCTTCCTTCCTTCTTTCCATCCTTCTTCACTGCCTCCCTTCTTTCCTTTTCTTTTTTTTTTTTTTTCTTTTCTTCTTTTCTCCCTGGGAAGTCATTTGGCAATTCTTGAGAAAGCTGCTACTAGGGCATATAACTAATAACGATGAATTAATTGTAATTGACACTTATTATATCCCAGACATCAAGTGTTGTAATCACTATCAGTGCCCCACTTATATCGCTTGGACCACTCAGTGCTCTCAACTTCCAGTTGTTAGTTATCTGCATCTCTGTGTCAAAGGGCTTGTTTTCTGGAACCACAGAGTTATTCTGCCACCCAGGAAATCTGGAGGTGCCTGGAAATTAACACCTTCCCCTAACAGCCCTCAACTGTGGACTGACAGAAGTCTGTGCACGAACACCTCAGCCCTCTTGCCCCATGAGTGGGACAATTCTGAAGCAATTATTATTATAGTTTCTCAGAGTTTGCTTTTGAGACTAAGCTCCAGTCCCCCATGGTGATAGCAGGCTTCATAATGTGAGCTTCATTGATGAATTTACTATTTCAATATTTCCATTTGGCTAGCCCTATTTTCTAGGATCAACTCTCAAACTACTGAAACCTGAATCTTTTTGTTAGAGCATGCTTCAGGAAGACCCAACACTAAGACTCCTTGCTATTGTTTTTCAAATGTATATTGTATTATTTAATTTTCACAAATGACCTGTGAGTTGGATTTTACCAAGACCACCTCACAGTAGTGCACTTACAGCTATACACACATAGCACTTAGGAAATGGTAAAATCATGATGAAGCTTCTGTTGGTAACCATGAAGAAAACACAAACAAGAAGATACTCTAAACGGAGCTGATCTATATTTAATCGAGATGGTCAAAGGTGGCAACAATCAATTACTTTACAATGATCTATGTCTCCACATAAAAAATCTAACCAGTACATAATATTTTGACTCATCTAATTTGAGGAAACACATATAGACAAGAATCACTAAAAATAAACAAAACAAAATGAACTAAAATTTAACTTTTAGCAAAAAAAAGTAGAAATTTTTGCACATTACTTGGTAATAAAAACATTCTGGTTGGGAAGGAGTTGGAGTTAGTGTGAGCTGTGGGCAAAGGCTGAGTCCACAATGTAACTGGTTCCCATGACCTAGCTGTAAGGCTGCAAATACCCTGTCAGTGGCCATGAGATTACAGCCATGGACACAAAAATCTGGCCATTATTGAAAATGCATGATCAACTTGGGAGAGAAAGACAATAAACTTGCAAACAAATATATTTGGTAAATGTTATAGTCTTTTCGTTTGATTTGTTAGTTCCTTTTTAGCATATGGAGAAAATTACTATGAGTTACATGGTGGGGGCCAGAATAGGATTGAAGGAAAGGAAAAAAAAAAAAAAAGTTAGCTAGTGCAAATGGCCCCTCCATTATATTCCAATAAAGTACTGTTTACTATTTTCCAAGCAAGTTAGAGTTCATATCATGATTCAATTTACACTTTTACGCCAGGAAGTCCTTTTCTTTTTTTTTTTCCCCCCTCTCTGCCCTGTCAGGAGTCTGCCACTTCCTACTTGGGCTTTTTGATTAGGGACTTTGGTTTTTTCTTTTTCCTTTTTTCTTTTTCTTCTTCTTCTTCTTCTTCTTCTTCTTCTTCTTCTTCTTCTTCTT
>NW_023270377.1:85976934-86001444 GCF_011800145.1 Mirounga leonina | reverse complement strand
TTCTTCTTCTTCTTCTTCTTCTTCTTCTTCTTCTTCTTCTTCTTCTTTTTAACTAGAGAGTCTCACTCAGACAAACCACTCCTCTTTTTTTTAATTTTTATTTTTTAAGTATTTCAAATTGGATAAAGCCAAGCAGAAATGTACATTGTGTTTCCATTAGGAGCAGCATGAACGTTTAAACATTATTTTCCTACAGAAAAGTGTCCCAAATGGTGTTTAAAGCTTAAGTATAACCCTTTTAAATGCCTACTGATGCCAAAAAAATATTTAAAGTATCTTACTCTGAATATCATCTAAGATAGAATTTCTAAAACTTGAGTAATATATGAAAAATTTTAAAGAAGAGAAAACTCTTTCAAACTCCTAGGACTGACCTAAAAATTTTCTTAATCACATTGTACTTAACCATATATAAATTTAAAACTAGGTATAATCTCAACACAGTATAGTTCTTAAAAAATTTTAAATTTCAAATTAAATAAAAATGAAAGAGTGACAACAAAATTCAAATTAACTCTAACTTGGCAAATGATGCCGCTTACCTGAAACTACACTGCCCCTCCCACTTGTAGGTGGTACTATATGTCATAATACTATACTACATGTGTACATGTCCAAATGTGTATATAAACAGCAATATTCCTACCATCTTATCTTTCCAAACATTTTAAACCTTTACTGATATAGAATCTTTTGAAATTATTTGACCTTCATTGGATGTGGATGGAACATAATAAGCCCAAGATATTTAATATATAATATATGGTACCTAAATCATCACAAATGCAAACAGAGATGCAGACACTGGAATTGGGTGGCCATATTTCATTACAATATTTTTAGATTACTATTGACATAGGAGCAAAAAATAAAAATTACCGTGGTAAACTGCTGAACTCCCAATTTCCGGGCCAGTTTTTAAAACCTTGATGTAAAACATTATTTGTGTGGGAAAATGCATTCTAAATCTAAAAATAGATTATCGCAATTGATTTGACACACATTTGTTGTCTCAGGAATGGACCTGGGCATGATCAAAATGCTGGACTCTGTCCCTTAGTAAGTTGCTCTATCTGCAGAACCCAAGAGTCCTTTCTAATCAACCTTTCTTAGTTGATACCTTTACAAGTTAGAGACAGGCCCCAGACACATACTACTTCACTACCTGATTTCCTCTGAAGTCAGCCCATAAATTACTATTGCTATATGCTATTAGGTAGCATACTCCCTATTTTAAAATCAAATAATCATAAAGATTTAAAGAAAAGATAGATCTTAAAATATAATCTCTGTTCTCTGGCTTTAGGTCAGTAAAAATCCAAACCACTCAGTATAAGTAGCTGTCTCATGTCATCAAACAAAGACAAACTCAAAAGGTCATTCAGGTAAAACATGTAAGATAAAGCAAAGGGAATAATAAAAGAAAAAAAGTTTTAAGGGAGAATAAGACAAAATGAACAGGTGTCTAAGTTCTAGCACTCAATTGTTGGGATGTCTAGGCTTGTCAATTGATTACTCTTATAAAAATCAGCATGGAGGATATTATTTGTGGCTGATACTGCATCATCAAGTAAGACCAAGTCAGCAGTATCTAATTTTTGCACTAGTTGAGATAGAATAAAATGTGAGCAGAATATTTTGCAAAAGCTGAGAAAAGAGTTCGACTGCTTCTTCTAATGCTACTTCTACACTACCACAGAAAGGACTCTCTCCCCTCTCCAATTTAATTTTTTCTGTGCCACATCAGAAATCACACACGTGTTGAAGACCCATCAGGAAGCCTAACTGATGTTTTTGAGGTAGAAAACAGTGCAATATAAAGAAACCCACCATTTGTTTAAAATATCCAGACTTAAATGACAAACACGATACTTTAGCTTAGCTTGCCTAACATTCACAAAGATATCCAGAACAGACCAGCACATTTCAAAAACTCTCCAACAAAGTTTTTGTTTTTTCCTTTAGCTGTGCATACTGAAAAGATCACATGTGCACATATGCACATACACATACATATATATGTACATAAATGAGTCTAAATATAACCACTGTGACAAGTCGGGATTACATAGATGACTTCTGATTCAAATGGCCATGTTATCAGACCCAAATATCTCACCATCTCTCCAATTTCAAATTAACCGAATAAACATATTCATTGGATACAGGCATTTGGGGTTAAGATTTTAGCTTGATTTGTTTGATTTTTCTCTTTCCTTTCCATATGACACAAGTCAGATTCCTTCCCTTCTGAGATTTTCTGATCAAAGCCTGGCTTTTACCTGGTTCAAACAAATCCTTGATATGCTGTCTCTACCCTCTATCGCCTCTGGCATTTCTCTGTGTCTCCCACAAAGATTGCTGGGAAGTGAGGGACTCAGGTCTTAGACATAAACTCCTTCTCTGGAAGGATACCCCAAGCTACAAAGGGCTCCCACGGGTGGTAAAAAACAGAGCACAGAGTCACTTTAATACCATGGAAATACATCTGTGGTCTCTGAGTTTGGCTAGAACTCATTGAAATCAAGTCTTTGACTCCTAGGCCAGAATATCATATTTAATGTTGTCTTGAGGTGGTAAATTCTCATGCTTAAGAGTCAATGATCAATCTGACACATTCTTAATTGCAGAAGATTAATTACACCAGGAAGAAGAAAATGAGAATGAAACCAATTAAAGTCCACATGTGATAGATGCTGTCTTCTTCATATTAAAAGTTCTTCACGGGATAGATTATCTTTGTCCACCTGTCAGGCCATATACGAAAGCCTCCTGCATCTAAGGGCGATGAGCAAAACGGCAGGCAACATCACATAAAAAATACCAGCAGGAAGTACATTTGTTGTGGCAGCAAGTGTTACATCCTTATTATCAGGAGATATTACCTGAATGCCATCACTGTAAACCCCTTTCCATTTGCCATAATTTGTTAGAGAATAAAGGGGTTTGTGATAACAACAACCAGGTGAGGCACAGCGTGGAAGATGCGCAACCCTGTCATTTCAAAATGAAAATAATTTATTGCCTTAGTGTAGTCTATTCAAATAATGGTTGAGGCCCACTGTCCAACTGCATTATTATCAGGCCACAGCCTTCAGCACAGAAATGCGTTAGCCAAATTGTCTTCCATCACTAAAATGCGTGTGTTCGTGATTGAGGAGAGCTGAATGAATTACTCAAAAGGAATCACCTTCTCAAAAATATTGATGCTAAGTTGAAACTGAGATTATTTAATTCGAATATATGGAGGGCGGTGGTGGAGAGATACTACTTCTTTGAAATCTAAAGAGACAAGCTAATAAAACGCTTTCATCTAGCTTTAACTGAGACTGCTTGTATGCTGACGACACCTGCTAGTTAAATCACAGATTTAATGAAGATTTAGTTCCCAAAGTCTGTCTTTCCCTAAAACATAACAATTTCTAAGACATCAAAAGTGCCCTGTCATGTGGCATATGCTGTGGTAAATATCTTTTATTACATTCAACAGAAAAGTAAATAGACTATTTAAATAAACTCCAGGCAATCGGAATCATACACCTGCCTCTTGCCTACTTTTCTGTTAGAAGAAATTGCCAAGTTTATAAATGAGAGCCGAGCATGCAGCACTCTCTATAAACACTCTGTGCCTCTGGGATTCAGGTGAGAGCTAGTGTTTGAAATATTTCCAATTACAACACTCCTTTACTGGTATAAATTGGACTTGTCTCTGTACTTCTGAAAAATACAGGCAAATAATCTACTTTGTAGACCTAGGCTTCATTAAGTTTATTTTTCCCTCTTGTTTGTTTTCAAATTCTTTTGTTTTTGTTTTTGTAGAATGATAAGTAAAACAGAAGGGAAGAGCTCCTTCCTGGTAATAAAAATAGAGAATAATGTCAAAATACGACACCACACCTCAGACATGGATTTCATTTCCAAGAACACTTCAGTTCTGCCCTGATACACTGTCAGTATCTGGCCACCCCCTGAGTTTCCATTGACAACTCCTTGCATTTTAAGTGAAATCCCTACCCCCTGCCTGGGCAGCATTGTACTGCCTGTACAGTCAAAATGTCTTACTGGGCTGAAAGGTACAAAGTACATCCTGGGATGTCTCAGTGATAATACTTGAGCAGATGAACACGCTTCTCGGAATCACATGGGGCAATTTGTGTGACATCTAGTTTGCTGTCTCCAAGGGCCAGAATATTTTGTGTGTATGTGACTTACATTGGTGAGTGACTGATTTAGTTCAACCCCAGTTGATTTGGAGAATCATATGCACTAATAAACTGGAGGTTCAAATTCTTGTGAAGAAAAAGTAGCCACTACGCTGCATGTACTCTCTACAAGTCAATAAATACAATTAATGGGGGACAAAGGGTATAATTATTCAACCAAGATAATGAAAATATCCCTTGAAAAAGTCTTATTAGCTATCCCAACATAACCTGACTTCTAAAAATGCTTGACTCATTTTTTGGTAGGTGAAAATTAGCAATCTTGTTATCCTTTTTGTTAAACAATGTATGTTCCCCAAAAGTTGTGTGTGTGAACTAATATTTTTTAAATAAATCCTTACCTTTAAAATAGCAGTGATAATATACTACATTATCATCCTCACCTTCAGTATAAATCCTTACAGTTTCAAAACAATTTCATACAAATATTACTTCATTTTCTCATCATTCCAAACTTGGGAAGTTCAGAATGACCATTTCTAGTTCTTTAAAGGGAACTTTGCTAAATCATTTCCTAAAATCAAAACTCTTGCAAATTAAAGATTATTGATTTTATTTATTCTACCTATAAACATATTTAAAAAGTAAATGTAAACTATTATAATATTTATAGTTTAAGTATAACAAAAATTTATTTTAATTATTACATTAAAATTTTACATTTTTTAATAATCCCTTTGTCAGTAATCCTTTTATAAATAATCTTTTCAAATTATCCGAATTTGAGTATTCCATCTGTTTCTTGCTGGGAACCTCCCAAATCCAAAATCTTACTTTTCCTTAAGATACACAGAGATGGGGAAGAAAAAATGAATGGAATTGCAGAGGCATGTTTTTGGCAGCCTTCTTTGGTTACAGGTATTCATTCTAGATTACACCTTGAGAAGGTGCTATGATGGTCAGGAAAGGAGTGAGCAAGGCAACTAATGTAATTGATCTGTGAATACATTTTCTAGGGTATATGCATCCATCCAGTACACAGATATTCTCTAAGCTTTTTCTATATAATTTACTCATACTGTAAATGCACCAAGGAGGTCGGTTCTTCCTTCCTTTCTCTTTCTTTCTTTCTTTTCTTTTCTTTTCTTTTTTTTTTTAAAGATTTTTTATTTATTCAAGAGAGAGAAAGGGAAAGAAAGAACACAAGGAGGAAAGGTGGAGGGAGAGGGAGAAGCAAGCTCCCCGCTGAGCAGAGAACTCAGTGGACAGGGGCTTGGTCCCAGAACCCTTAAGGCACTTAACCAGTTGAGCCACCCAGGTGACCCTCTCTCTCTTTCTTTCTTAATTTCTTTCTTCCTTTCTCCCTTCCTTCCTTCCTTCCTTCCTTCCTTCCTTCCTTCCTTCCTTCTCAGTGGACAGGGGCTTGATCCCAGAACCTTAAAAGACTTAACCAGTTGAGCCACCCAAGCACCCCTCTTTCCTTCTTCCTTCCTTCTTCCCTCCCTTTCTTCCTTCCTTCCTTTCCTCCCTCCCTCTTTTCTTTTCTCTTTCTTTCTTTTCTTCCTTCCTTTCTTTCTCTTTCTTTCGTCTTTCTTGCAGATGAATGCATAATAGACTTTTCCAACACACTGATACAAGTGAAAACAAAGCATTAGAGAGACAACTCAATCCCCCCAGTAACAGGCAGAGATAGAGAAGACTAATCATTTGAAAGAAAAGATTGTGTTTTGTTTTGTTTTGTTTTTCTTTTTTCCTTACAAGAGTAGGATAGGAAAAGGAAAATCAAGTTTTATAATATGTTGCAAAATCAGATGGTGTCACCTAATCAAGCAAATAGATAACAATGTTCATTGAAGGATAATTTTAGGTGATGGTATTAGAAAGCATGACAGTTTCTCATGGATAACTTCTAGTATCTAAGGTATTCGTTTGTATTATTTTTATTATTTGTTTTTGTTTAAATTATGAATTCTAAGATGACAATTTGAACAGCACTTCTTTATACATATTTAAATCATACTTATAGGTATGGCAAATTTCAGAACCTAAAAATAATCAGGTCAGACCAGGTCATGTAATTTCAACACCTCAAAAGATTCACCACTATTAATAATAAGGGGAAGTAACTTAGAATATAAGAAATTAATGAGGTCATTTAATTTTGATGCCTAAATTCAGTATTTATTAGGTTTATAAGGCAAAAGAAAAATGGAATTAGCCCCCAGTTTTACTGATACATGTTTATACTAAATATAGTACAAGAATAAGATCTTAATCAATCATAATTATTTGAAAGATTTCATTTTTTTCTCTAGGTTTGAAAACTAAAAACTGGTGATTAGCAAGAAGACAAATGTATATACAATTGAGAGAATTTCAAAGAGAGACAGTGATATTAAATGAAATATATAAATACGTGTATGTGTGTGTGTATGTGTGTGACACCTTAAATATCAGACATCTAAAGTGGATTATTTTTATATTCTTTCTCTATATAACAGAATTATTTTTAGTAATAATCATGAAATTAAATAAATAATAATGGACAATAGTAACAATGTTCTCTTACTGGATGTTTGATAAAATGGAATAATCATAACAATTAAAAAGTAAATATTACAGTGCAGAAAAGTAATATTTAATGTATTTAAATTAGATTTACACATTTTCAAACAAGGAAACGCATATATATTGTTCTGTTAGAGTAAGTAATAATAGTATTACAGTTTCTCATTTCTAGTTTTACTTCTGAAAAATTGCCAATAACTTTGCATATCCATGTTCAGTAGCAGATAACTAGAATTGTCAATCTACCTTTACTCATACATTTTATCAATGTTAAGTACTAAAAATTTCTTTCACCAGAAGCAACACACAGAAAAAGTCCCCTAAACACAAACACAACTTTAGCAGACATTAGTTAAAATTCATTTTATAATAATTCCAGAATTTGCAATTTGTTTCTTCAAAATCTATTCTACTTCTAGTTTCCAATTGTCTTCAGAGTTGAAAAATCTTACACAAACAAATAAATGAAAAACTCCAAGAGGCCACAGAGAAGAGTAGAATTGAAGAAACTCAAATTCTTTTACTTCATATTGACAATTCTGTGCTATTGTTTATTTCAAATCTACTGTTTAAATGCAAGAATGTGTAACCCCATGTAGCACATTCAAATTGCCCCTGAAGGGAGCTAGATTGATTCTGAGCTGATGAACTTATTTCCAAAATGAATAGGTGTAGCTGTGTCTCACTGCATAACTGGGAGTTCTCCATATTAACTTCCATACGGATTACAACATTTATTAAAGTATGGCATAAAATATGCTAATGTGAAGCTTAAGTTTATGTTATTAAAACCTCAGTACCGGGGCGCCTGGGTGGCTCAGTCGTTAGGCGTCTGCCTTTGGCTCAGGTCATGATCTCAGGGTCCCGGGATCGAGTCCCGCATCCGGCTCCCTGCTCCGCGGGAAGCCTGCTTCTCCCTCTCCCACTCCCCCTGCTTGTGTTCCCTCTCTCGCTGTGTCTCTCTCTGTCAAATAAATAAAATCTTAAAAAATAAATAAATAAATAAAACCTCAGTACCTGTGGCAATTGTTCATTAAATCAAAAATATTTTTTTCAGGGAAGAATATTTTATCACAGCCATTGTTCAGAATTGGTAGTACAAATTGATAATAAAAAAGGTTAACTTTTAGCCAATTTTATTCTATTTTTTATTCTTTATAGACTACGCCTTCCCTCACTGCCTGCACGTGGAGGTGACTGCTTCTACCTCCCCATCCTTGGTACACCAATGGTGTTTATTAGTCTTCAAAACTGACAGTGCAAACTAGCAGAGATGGAAAAAAAGTCGCTAATTATAAGCTATGCGCAAATTATTTTTTACTACTTTAATGACACATTTCAAAGTAAAATCAAAGAATCTTACAGACACTCTTTAATTAATCCTCAAACATCCCTTTCTGTGAGGTCGGGAACCGGGTGATACTGAATCTATATTATAGATTAGAGGAGAAACAGTTCAGGAAGGTAAAGTAACTTCTCTCTACCATAAAACAAGCCATTGTTAAGTGCGTATTGAATTCTGGGCTTCCAGCTCTGAGATCGATATCTAACTATAGCCTTGTCTCTTCCTTACAAAATTCTACTATTTTAAAACACCTAATTTTGTCACTAAACTGGTACTCTATGAATAAAATATTCACAAAAGCAAATTATTAGAGCCCTCTTTAGCACGAGGAAAATTAGATAAGTACTGGCAAGGAAAGGCAATTAATATCATCTGGCAGATTGTGAGTAAAGATGGAATTTTTAATTAAAAAAATTACCAGGAGTAAGAATCTACTTCACTATAGTCAGTCAAGCAATTCAATTTATTGAGCATTTACTATGGAAGTTAACATGGAGAACTCCCAGTAAATACTGAGCAGTTCTAGGCTGCGCACCACACATTGGTGAAGCAGCGTTGAACAGAAATGAGTTTATAGCTTTTTTAGGCAAAGGGCCAGAAACACACAGAAAATATTATAAATAAATAATTTTAATTACTAAATGGTGTTGCTGATGAAACAAAAAATTTGGTAGAGGTAATTGGCAGACCAGCTACTTGTTTGGAGGTGATCAGAAGGCAACATTTGAGTTTTGTCATGAAGATGGAGAGGAGCAGCCATGAAAATATCTGGAGAATGAATATGCCAAGCAGAAAAAGATCAATGAGAGGAGCCTCAGGAATTAATAAATGCTAGAGAATAAAGAGGATAGTGGAAGGATATGATATTGGAGCCAGAGGCAAAGACAAGTACAACCTCACATCTCATTCTAAGTGAAATAAAACACAATGGGAATATTTTAAATAGATAAAATTATTTCATTTATATTTTAGAAAGATCAGTGAAAGCAGTATGGATGATGGGTTGTAGGGAGTCAAGAAAGAAAGCAGGAATGGCAGGTATGCTATACAGACAAGACCATGGTGGCTTGGTCTATAATAGTAGCAACGGAAACGTTGAGAAGTGGTAAGATCAGGGATGTATTTTAAATATACAGCCAACAGCACTTACTGATAGCAAGGCTGTAGAGAAACAGGGAAGGAAAGAATCAAGGATGTACCTTCAGCCTTATCCTGCAGAGTTGGAAGAAAGCTGCCCCAATTCCTAAAATGAGAAGCACTTGTGGAACAGATACTATTTGGGGCTTGGGTATCTATATTCTTTTGGAATCCTGTTAGGTTTGGAAGTTTATTCTTCTTATAAGTGGAGACCTCAATGAGGCAATGGATATTGAGTCTGATTCTAAGGGATAAGGTACAGCTTTGGCATATAAATTTCAGAATCATCAATGTATGACATAAAGAGCTGTGGACTAATGTTATCATTTATGGAAAGAATGAAGCAAGAGAGAAGATGACTGGGGGGTAGGGGGAAGCTTGGGTTACTTGAACAAATAGAAATCTTGTAGGTCAAAGCAATCTAGCAAAAATTAGAAAAACTAAAAAGAGAACTACCAAAGAGTTAAACACGAAACCAAGTTAGTATCATGTCATAGGGATTAGAAAAGAAAAAAAATTTTAAGAAAGAGGGAAATATCATCTGATTTAATTGCTGCTAAAATGTCTACTAAGACAATGGTAGAGACCTGACCATCAGCTTAGAAAAACTCTGAGTCATTTTCATTAAGAGACTTTTCAGTTAAGTTGTGAAAGCTAAAGCCCTATTAGAGTAAATTAAGGAGATGATAGGAGGTGAGAAAGAAAATCCATTGAGTATAGACATTTTTTTAGAAATATAACCAAGGGGATGCCTGCGTGGCTCAGTCGGTTACATGTCTGCCTTCAGTTCAGGTCATGACCCCAGGGTCCTGGGATGGAGTCCCACATCGGGCTCCTTGCTCAGCGGGGAGCCTGCTTCTCCCTCTGCCTCCCTCGCTCTCTCTCTCTTTCTCTCTCTCTGACAAATAAATAAATAAAAATCTTTAAAAAGTAGGGAAAAAAGTAGGAAAGCAGAGAAATAAGAGTTATGACATAAAGGAAGAGTTGTTTTTCTTTATGATGGTCTACTGTAAGTCTATATGCCGAAACAAAAAATCCCACGGAGAGTTAGAAACTGATACTTAGAAAATAAAGAGAATAATTGTTGAAATGCAACCTTTGAGAATAGAGACAAGATAAGAGAGAAAAAAAATAAGATCCAAGATATCAGAGTTGCCCACAAGGGCATAGTCTTTAATGGTAATGATTGGACAGGCTGAGTAGGTGAGTGTAGATGTAGAAAGGTAAATACATATAGTGATCAACAACAACAAAAAATCTAGGGATGGATAAGAAAGAAAGTAGGATATAGGGGGAAACAAGATCAACATGAGAGTAAATGAAATGGTTTCATGTGAAATTCGAAGGGTTCTCTATCATAGAACCATCTGCAATGTAGGAAAAAGGATCTATTTGGGTGTGGTATGTGGGTATGTGTCTCTGTGTTTGTATATCATCACAAAGAGGGCCAGACAAGGAAGAAGGGAAAGAAAGTAAGAGATGGAAGCAGGGAGGGAAGTTAAAATAGGAATGGATTTATTTGAAGGAGACATGTATCCAAATAAAAGAGCAGTAACTAAACATGCCAAACTTCCAATTAAACTACTACTTAATGCAAATTTTGAGGTAAAAGATAAATAGTACATAATTATATCTCTGTACTGAAAAATCTATGCATTCATTAAAATCTAGTAGTAAATATCCACCAGATAATCAAATAGAGTTCTGTTTGGAAAATAAAGCTATATGCAGTTTTCTTCTCTTTCTCTGTACCATAAAATGCCTTCCAAAATTCTTTTCTAAAAATATAAAAGTTAGATATATTAGAAATGCTAACGATATAAATTTTCCAGTTATGGAAATAGTGAGAAGTAGGGTGATAATATTATTATTTATGAATACATTTCTGAATATAATTATATTGAATGCATATGATTATTTTGAATATGAATTATATTGAATATAGTAATATTCAATAAAGCATAGAGTGGCTTCCGGTTTTGAAAGCTGGGAGCCTCGGGGCGCCTGGGTGGCTCAGTTGTTAAGCGTCTGCCTTCGGCTGAGGTCATGACCTCAGGGTCCTGGGATCGAGCCCCACATCGGGCTCCCTGCTC
This sequence comes from Mirounga leonina, assembly GCF_011800145.1. Lineage (NCBI taxonomy): Eukaryota > Metazoa > Chordata > Mammalia > Carnivora > Phocidae > Mirounga > Mirounga leonina. The sequence goes on along the minus strand of NW_023270377.1, from coordinate 85,990,138 downwards.
CACGGGAAGCCTGCTTCTCCCTCTCCCACACCCCCTGCTTGTGTTCCCTCTCTCGCTGTGTCTCTCTCTGTCAAATAAATAAATAGAATCTTTAAAAAAAAAAAAAAAGAAAGAAAGCTGGGAGCCTGCAGCCCTTCAAAAATCTCTTCTGTTTTCTACCAAATCACTTATGAATGTGGGAAGCTGCAGTGATGGTACTTGAGTCTCACTGCACAAATATGCAAATTAGGCACAGGGTTGGCTCCAGATCAGACAAACCTGACTTTGAATTTCTACTCTCTCATATCCTAGCTGTGCTGTTAGCTTGAAGGCTCAGTTTCTTCACTTGTTATGCCAGTATTATACTATTGCTGTGCTCATAGGATTGTGAGAAAGCTAAAGCTCTTAACCACCAGAGCATCCTAAAAGGTCAATTAGTAATGGCAGCTACCCCACTACAGAGTCATGGCTTTTTTTAAGCCATATTTATCTATTTATTTATTTTTATTCTTTACCTGGTTATAAAAGAAAAACATCAAAAACAATGAAATAAGAACAGGATATTTAGCTCTAGAAAATTTTTGAGAGAAAAAGTAAAGTGTAAATAAAACAATAACCACTTAAAATTTATCAACTGAATTATTACCAAGTGACATTATGCTATAAAGATTTTCCAGTCGGGGCACTTGGGTGGCTCAGTCATTGAGCAGCTGCCTTTGGCTCAGGTCATGATCCCAGGGTCCTGGGATCGAGCCCTGCATCGGGCTCCCTGTTCAGCGGGAAGCCTGCTTCTCCCTCTCCCACTCCTCCTGCTTGTGTTCCCTCTCTCACTGTGTTTCTCTCTGTCAAATAAATAAATAAAATCTTTAACCAAAAAATATAAATAAATAAATAAATAAAGATTTTCCAGTCAAAAGAGACTTTTCTTATTTTTTTTCCTTTCAACAAGCTTTGAGCATTTTTTCCATTTTCTAAACTAGTAAACAATGAGCACATAAATAATTATTCAATAAACACTAGTGGGCCAATTGGTTACTTACTACAGAAAAAAACAAAAAGTTAAATTAAGGGTATATAAAAATACATTATAAAATGATAGAGTTTCCATAACAGACATGTGTTCATGGAAATATTTAAAGAAACTGCATCTTATAATGTATGATTGCATTTATTTAATGTATCAAACCAGGCAAAACTCATGTGGGCTGTTACATCAAGATAACAATTACCCTTTGTTGAGTCTTGGCATTTGGTGATATCACCTGGATGTGTTCAATTTGTGACATTGTACTTTTATGTCTGTCTAAAACAAAAGCTTATAAAGATAGTCCTCAAAAAAATGAATTCTCAGAGAGTTTGTGATAATTTCAGAAATCTAAGTTAAAGAAAGTTAGTGTTAATATTACAAAGAAGTAATAATCTGAAATGATAAAAACTATGGACTCTGGAGTCAAACTGCCTAAATGTAAATCCCAGACACTATCATCACTGTTATTGTAGAATCAAAAGTGTTATTAGTTTCAAGATGGTAGCAAAGAAGACCTGAACTCACCTCCTCCCATATACACATCAAATTTAAACCTATAAAGAGAGCAATTCCTCCTGAAGAATTGAAGTCTGATTGAATAACTTCTGCACAACAAATGTAGAAAGACCATAGAGAGAAGGGTAGGAGAGACAATGACACAGTAACCATGGAAACCCCATCTCTGACACAGCAGCCAGGAATATCACTGAGGGGCCAACATCTAGACTTACCCACCCTGGGGCAAAGAAAGAAACAGCGGCTTAAAAGTGCAACGAGACTGCAAGTGAAGATAATCTATTAATCCTAGAGCATCCACCAAATGAAGAGGGGACTGTTGGAATTCTCACTGGAGTCAGAGGTACCAGCAAGCAGTATTTTTTACATTCTACCTCTATTTGATAGCACAGAGGGTAGCAGAGTATAGACCCTCTAGCTAGCCTGCTAGGACTGCCTGCTAGGACCTTCCTGCCCATGCCTGCATCAACTCCAGCAATCCTGAGAAAGCTGCCCCGGCATGATGTGTTCTAAGAGCCCCCTGGCCTATGCACAACCCAGCCACCAAGCTAGGCATCCCAAGTGCAGTGTGCTCCAGAACTCCCTAACCCGTATCTGTTACAACTCCAGCTGTCCCACCAAGGTGGCCCTGGCACCGTGTGCTCCAGGAATCCTTCAGCCTGTTCCCACTCAAGCTGGCCTGCCAATACTGCCAGACACATGCAGTCTACACAGGGGGTGCTCCTACTCAAGGTCACTCCTACTCAAGGTCACTCCTTCACGGCTGTTCCACCTAATTCATAGAAATAAATACAAGAGGACAAATGAAGTGGGGAGACTGAGGAATATGTCTAAATAAAGAAAAAGATAAAATGCCAGGGGAAAAAAAAACCTAATAAAATGGAAATAAGTAATCTAATTAATAAAGATTTCAAGGCAGTGATCATAAAGATATTCAGAAATTTTGGAAGAAGAATGCAGAAACACAGTGAGAACTTCAACAAAGAGTTAGAATATATAAGAAATAACCAATCAGAGCTGAAGCATATAATAATTGTGATAAAAAATACACTAGAAGGAATCAACAACAGATTAGATGATACAGAAAAATGGATCAGCAATCTGGAAGACAGAATAGTGCATATCACCCAATCACATAATCAGAATAGCAAAAGAAAAAAAGAATTTTTAAGAATGAGGATAGTTTAAGGGACCTTTGGGACATTAAGCATGCTATCATTCACAATGTAGGAGTCCCAGAATGAGAAGAGACAGAAAGGGGCAGAAAACTTACTTGAAGAAATAATAACTAAAAACTTTTCTAACATGTGGAAGAGAACATGGAGCTAGGTAGAGGAAGTACAAGCAGTTTCAAACAAGATGAATCCAAAGAGATCTACACCAAAGCATATTATAGTTAAAATGGCAAAAGTTAATGATAAAGAATCTTAAAGGCAGCAGAAGAAAATGAATAGTCATATAAGGGATATGCCAAAAAACTACCAGCTTATTTCAGCAGAAACATTGCAGGCCAGAAGGAAAGGGCAGTATATATTTAAAGTGCTGAAAAGGGAAAAATCTACAACCACTATACTCTACCAGCAAAATTACCATTCAGAATTGAAGTAGAGATAGAGATTTCCAGACAAGCAAAACTAACAGAGTTCATCACCACAGAACCAACCTTACAAGAAATATTAAAATGTCTTCTTTAAGTGAAAAAGAAAAGGCCATAACTGGAAACAAGGAAATATACGAAAGAAAAAAATCTCACTGGTAAAAGGCAAATATATGGTAAAGCAGTGGATCCAGCCACTTAAAAAGCTAGTATGAAGGTTAAAAGACAAAAAAGTATAACTACAGTAAGTAGTGAAGGAATGCACAAAATAAAAAGATGTAAAATATGACATCAAAAACATGTAACCTGACGGTGAAGAAGCAAAAAAGATAGTGCTTTCAGAATGCATTCAAATTTAAGCAACTGTCAACTTAAAATACACACACACACACACACACACACCCCTCATGGTAACTGCAAACCAAAAACCTACAATAGATACACAAAAAATAAGAGAAAGCAAACGAAACATAACACTAAAAAAGCAATCAAACCACAAGGGAAGAGACCAAGAGAAAAAGGAAGAAACAGAGAACAACTACAAAACAACCAAAACAACTAATAAAATGTTAATAAGTGCATATCTACCAATAATTACTTTAAATGTAAATGGACTAATGCTCTAATCAAAAGACATAAGGTGGATGAATAGATAAAAACAAAAGACTCATCTATTTTCTGCCTACAAGACTCTCTTCAGATCTAAAGACACACAGAGACAGAAGGTGAAGGGGAAAGAAAAGATATTCTATGCAAATAGAAACGAGAAAAAAAGCTGAAACAATAATCCCATCAGACAAAACAAACTTTAAAGACTGTAACAAAAGACAAAGAAGGACATTGCATAGTGATAAAGGGGTCAATCCAATAAGAGGATAAAATATTTGTAAATATTTATGCACCCAACATAGGAGTACCTAAATATATAAAGCAAATATTAACAGACATAAAGGGAGAAATTGACAGCAATACAATAATAGTAGGGGACTTTAATACCCCACTTATATCAATGGATAAATCATCTAGACAGAAAATCAATAAAGAAACATTTGCCTCTAGACCTGACAGACCTGATAAACTTAATAGATATATACAAAATAATTCATCCAAAACTGCAGAATACACATTCTTTTCAAGTACACATGGAACATTCTCCAGGATAGATCTTAAAAAGACAGAAATTATATTAAGAATCTTTTCTGACCACAATGATAAGCAACTTACAATCAATTATAAGAAGAAAACTGGGGAAAAAAACAAACTCATGGAAGCTAAACAACATATTATCAAACAACCAATGGATCAATAAAGAAATCAAAGAAAAAATTAAAATTTAAAAATACATAGACACAAACTGAAATGGAAACACAACTTTCCAAGATCTATGGAATGCAATAAAAGTAGTTCTAAGAGGAAAGTTCATACAATACAGGCCTACCTCAAGAAACAACAACAAAATATCCCAAATGAGCAAGCTAACTTTACACCTAAAGGAACTAGAAAAAGGACAACAACAACACAAAAAACCCCAAAGTTAATAGAAGAAAGGAAATAATAAAGATCATAATAATAAAGAGCATAAATAAATGAAATAGACACCAAAAAACAATGGAAAAGACTAATAAAACTAAAAGTTTGTTCTTAGAAAAGATAAACAAAACTGATAAACCTCTAGCCAGACTCATAGAAGAAAAAGAAAAAAAAAAAAAAGACAGAAAACCCAAAGAGTAAAATCAGAAATGAAAGAATATAAAATGACACAAAAGAAATGCAAAGAATAAGAGACTATTATGAACAACTATATGCAAACCAGTTGGAAAATCTAGGAGAAATGGATAAGTTGCCAAAAACATACAACCTTCCAAGACTAAACCAGAAAGAAATAGGACCAGATGAATTCACAGGTAAATTCTATCAAACATTAAAGATGATTTAGAGCCTATCCTTCTCAAATTATTCCAAAAAACTGAAAAGGAAGGAATGCTTCCAAACTCATTTTATGAGGCCAGGATTCCATGACAACCAAACTAGACAAAGACACCACACACACACACACACACACACACACACACACACAGAAAAGAAAATTACAGTCCACTCTCCCTGATAAACACAGAAGCAAAAATTATCAACAAGGCATTAGCAAATCAAATTCAACAATGCATAATAAGGATTATACACCGTGAACAAATGGCATTTATTCCAGGGATGCAAGGACAGTTCAACATTTGCAAATAAATAAATATGATACACTACATAAACAAAATGAAAAACAAAAATCACAATTAGCTCAATAAATGAAGGAAAAGCATTTGACAAAATCCAACATCCACTTATGATAAAAATTCTTGACAAAATGGATGTATAACCAAAGTACCTCAACATAATAAAGGCCATATATGAAAAAGCTACAGCTAACATCATACTCAATGCTGAATCACTGAAAGGTTTTTCTCTAAGAGCAGGAACAAGGCAAGGATGTCCACTCTCACCACTTTTATCCAACATGATTGGAAGTACTAGCCAAAGCAATTAGGCAAGAAAAAGAAATAAAATGCATCCTAATTGGAAAGAAAGAGAAAAACTGTCACTCTTTGCCCATGACTTGATACTGTATATAGAAAACCCTAGGGGCGCCTGGGTGGCTCAGTTGGTTAAGCAACTGCCTTTGGCTCAGGTCATGATCCTGGAGTCCTGGGATCGAGTCCCGCATCGGGCTCCCTGCTCGGCAGGGAGTCTGCTTCTCCCTCTGACCCTCCCCCTCTCATGCTCTCTCTCTCCCATTCTCTCTCTCAAATAAATAAATAAAATCTTTAAAAAAAAAAAAAGAAAACCCTAAAGACTTAACGATACACCTCTTAGAACTAATAAATGAATTCAGTGAATTTGCAGAATACAAAATTAACATACAGAAATTGGCTGCATTTCTATAAATGAATCTGTGAATAAATGAATTATTAGAATTAATAAATGAATCAGTGAATTTGCAGAATACAAAATTAACATACAGAAATTGGCTGCATTTCTATAAATCTAACAAATTATCAGAAAGATTGCATAAAAAGAATAAAACATCTATGAATAAATTTAACTAAGGAGATAAAAGACCTGTATTCTTTCACTGGTAAGACATTGATGAAAGAAACTGAAGATGACAGCTATAAATAAAAAGATACACTATGCTTCTGGATTGGAAAAATTAATGGTTAAAATGTTCATACTACCCAAAGCAATCTACAAAATCAATGCAATCCCCATCAAAATACAAATGATATATATCACAGAACTGGAACAAAGAGTCCTAAAGTTTATATGGAATCACATAATACCCCAAATAGCCAAAGCAATCTTGAGAAAGAAGAACAAAGCTTGAGGTATGGGCCCTGATTTCAAACTATACTACAAAGCTATAGTAATCAAAATAGTATGGTATTGGCACAAAAACAGGCACAGATATCAATGAAGTAGAAGAGACAGCCCAGAAGTAAACTGACACATATATGGCCAATTGATCCATGGCAAAAGAGGCAAGAATATACAATGGGGAAAAGAGAGTCTCTTCAATAAGTTGTGTTTGGAAAACTGGACGCCTACATGCAGGAAAAAAAAAAAGTGAAATTGGACCACTATCTTACACCTTATATAAAAATAAATTCAAAATGGATTAAAGACTAGAATGTAGGACCTAAACCCATTAATTCCTAGAAGAAAACATAGGCAGTAAGCTCCTGAATATTAGTCTTAGCAATAATTTTGGGGGCAGTCTCCTCAAGCAAGGGAAACAAAAGCTAAAATAAACAAATGAGACTAGATCCAGCCAAAAAACTTTTACACAGCAAAAGAAACCTAGACAAAATAAAAAAGGCAACCTACTGAATTGGAGAAGATATTTGCAAATCATACATCCAATAAAAGATTAATATCCAAAAAATATAAAGAAATTATACAACTTGATATAAAAAATAAACAATCAATTACAAAATGAGAAGAGGACTTTAATATGCATTTTTTTCCAAAGATATACAGAGGGCCAACAGGCACATGAAAAGTTGCTTAACATCATTAATCATTGGGGAAATGCAAATCAAAACCACAATGATATATGACCTCGCGTGAATCAGATTACATGTTATCAAAAAGATAAAAATATAATAAGTGTTGGCAAGGATATGGAGAAAAGGGAACCCTAATATACTGTTGGTGGGAATCTAAATTGGTGCAGCCACTATGGAAAATAGTATGAAGCTTCCTTATAAAGTTAAAAATAGAACTATCTTACATAAAGCAATTCCATTTCTGGGCATTATTTGAAGAAAATGAAAACACCAATTTCAAGAGATACATACATTTTTATGTTCATTGCAGTATTACTCACAATAGCCAAGATATAGAAGCAATGTTGTCCATCAATAGATGAGTGGATAAAGAAGATATGGTATATATAGGCAATGGGATATTACTCAGCTATAAAAAAGAAAGAATCTTGTCATTTGTGACAACATGGACAGAACTAGAGGATTTTATGCTAAGTGAAATAAATGAGATAAAGAAAGACAAATATCATATTATTTCACTTATATGTGGAATCTAAAAAAATGAACAAACAAAACAAAATAGAAAAAGACTCATCCGTACAAGAAACAGACTATTGGTTACAAAAATGGGGAGCTTTGGTGGGGCAAGCAAAATAGGTGAAGGGGACTAAGAGATACAAGTTTCCAGTTATAAAATAAATAAGATATGAGGATGTAATATACAGCATGGGAAATACACTCAATAATATTGTAATAATTTTGTATGGTGACAGATGGGAATTAGACTTATCATGGGGTTCATTTCATAATGCAAGAATATCAGTATGATACATACCTGAAACCAATAGGATACTGTACATCAGTTATACTTCAATTAAAAAAATGCACCTCATGTTCTTATTTAGAAGCAAAAACCAGAAGTATATAGACACTGAGTCACAAACATCCCTGATAAGAAAGCATTTAATTCTTCCTGTTCATATATACAACTCATTAGATTGGATTATTTATACAAGGAAACAAAAACACTTTTCTAATGTAAATTGTGGTTCAAATATTGACACATATTTTTCAAAAAAGTTTTGATTAGCCTGTGTGTGAGTATAGAAATCTGAATCAGCACGTAGTCAGACAAAAGTTTCTTAACTTTTTATAAATATTGAAACTGCAAATTTTAATATCTCTCAATAAGAGACTAAATAAAAATCATCTACCTGAGAAGATGCTGGTATAAATTTTATTTTATTCATCTTCCTGTTGATAGCATATTGATTTTGATATTACCATCACAGACATAAAGTATTATGATAAAATAACTTCCTCCTTAAGCTTCATAAGTAAAACAATTCGACGTAAGAGCTTCATTTTGTGTGTTTTGCATGTGTATATGTATACGTTTGTCTGTGTATATGTGTGTTTTAACTGGCTGCCTTTATGGCTCTAAAGTAGATGACGATCCAGAATACTCGTAATCTTGTGAAACTAGATACAGCATTTTAAATGTTTATCGTTAGAACATGCCCAGTAGCAGATGGTGGCATGCCATTTTAGAGCCACCTGGAGGCACAAAAATTGTCCCATGTTCTTCATTTTGGCAGATGCACATGCCCCTTTGGCAAACTTCAGAAAATAACTAAAAGACTTACACCTTCAAAACAGATTGTATTTATAGAGGAATGTATGCAATTCAACAGGAGTGGTGAAAAAGACGAATCTCAGAATCAATATAATCAAATATATAGCACAATTAGCACAAAACTTTGGACATGAAATTAGCTCGACTGCTTTACTGTGTATCTGTTCCACTTACAGCATTTTAATAAACCCTAAGTAATTATTTCCAGAGCAATATTAAAATGAATTTTAACAAATATTTTGCATGCCAAATAACTTGTTTTAAATATAAAGTTCCCATTTCTCACAAAACTCAATTCTCAGTGATGGCATTGCGTTTCAAGCACTCATGTTTTAATTTGGCATATTGATACTTAGAGACTCTAATAACCACTCAATTTTATATCTGATTGTGAAAATAACTTTTAAAAGTCACGAGAGTCATCAGATTTCCTCAGAACTTTCTAAATTTATACCTCTCCTTGACACATTTTTAAAAGCAATGCATTCATACTACTCATTTATATCTTTTTTTTTTTTTTTTTTGCAGTTCTCTTTTTCTTTTTTAAATTTGAGAGAGAGTGAGAGAGAGAGCATGAGCATGGGGAGGGGCAGAGGGAGAGGGAGAACCAGACTTCCTGCTGAGCAGGGAGCCTGACATGGGGCTTGATCCCAGGACCCTGGGATCATGACATGAGCTGAAGGCAGACATTTAACCAACTGAGCCTCCCAGGCGCCCCTCCAGTTCTCTTATTTTTCATTGGAGTAAAAAACATAAACATTTACCTGAAAGCACCCCTTTCAGTCCTTTGGACTTGGAATGATGTTGATCTTTAATGTCATACAAGGAGAGGAAAGGGAACCTGTATTTGGTTAAAAATATTATCTAATATGATTTTTTAAAAAAACAGATTCCCTGGATAAAGGGAGTACAGGGTCTTCTGTAAAGGGTCAGATAGTAAATATCGTGGCCTTCAGGGGCCATTCAGTGTCTGTGGCAACTACTCAACACCACCACCACTGTAGTGCAAATGCCGCCAGAGATAACACCTAAATAAATGGGCATCATGGTCTCCTAATAAAACTTTACTTATAGAAAGAGAAGGAGCAGGTCCAAACTTGGCCTGTAGACTACAGTTCACAGACACCTTGCCTTGATAATATCAGGAGTTTTGGTGGTTTGAGAGATGCATCGGGAAAAGTTAAACATACTAGATGTGTTAGTATGTGAACTGAGAGCCAGAGAAGAATGTTGTCCTGTTTTGTTTTGTTTTGTTTTGTTTTGTTTTGTTTTGTTTTCCTGGGAGTGAGGGAGGTTATCTTAGTAAGAAAACGCATAGTTTGAGAAGCAAATTTCCAAAATGATAAAATGCAGGATGATGGGGAGGTATGGCAGGGAGGGTATTTGTAAAAATGTCCCTTTCAAACTGACCTGTGTATTTATTGAGTACTTACCGTTGGCAATCAGAAGCCTCTGAAAATAGATTATAGTCCCCAAGCATTGGAGGGGAGGTTTCACATAGCCAAGTTTATATGTTAAGACAGATCTAATTTCATAAAATGCATCTGCTTGGTTTGTCTTGGCGCTTCTCTTTCCTCCTCCATGCTATTTAGCATACAGGTGTGCATGTTCTCTTACTCAGCCCAACCTGTGAGCTGTTCCTTTACCCATCCCTCCCAACCAGATCCTGAGCTTTTAGGACAGAACTCTCCCCTCTTTATCTTGCTATTCCTAGGGCTTATGACAGTGTCTTGCCCAGAGTCAGGGATCAATAAACAACTGAATCATATAATGGACTTATATTGAATTATACACTGTCATAAGTTCAAATAACAATCCTGGTGGGAGAGAATATATGTTGAGTTACTCATTAGTTTCACTCACATCCTATGTCCAGTTTAGCCCCCGGAAAGCCCATGATTTCCTTTCTCTCCCGGCCTCTTGGATCCATAAATGGCTTGGCTTCACCGAGAACTCCCCCAAGCCCGGGCTTTCCAGGTAAGCTCTAGATTGTCCTGATCCCTAATTAAAACTCATTACTTTGACTTCTTCCTTGGAGGCCCGTTAAATGCCTAACTGGCTAAAATGCAGAGCTTAAATGAGAAAGGAATAGAAGAAAAGCATGAAAATTGTAACTTGAATTTTAATCCCTTTCTTTCTTTTATAAAAGTAATAAAATGTACTGCAGCAAATCTAGACATTATAGAAACACGGAAAGGGGAAAATCAAAATCTTCAGGAGTAACTATTGCTGATATTTACAAAATATTTGCAAAATGAAATTTCAGATTTGATACCACAGTACATGCTATTTTACCTTATCTCACTACCTGTCATTGCAGGGCTCTCTCATGTTGTTAAATACTCATTTGCAACTTCATCAAATATCTACATATTTATGCCTTTATTAAATAATGAAATCTACCGACTGTTTTACTAAGGGGCAGTCTTTATTCTGGGCATGGAGGATATAGCAAGAAATAATAATAATAATAATAATAATAATAATAATAATAATCTTCTCTCACAGATCTTATGCTGTAATTGAAGAGACAGCAAAAAGAAAAACACATAAACAAGAGAACCTTGGCTTATAAAAAGTGCTGTGCTCATAGTAAAACTGGCTAATATGACAGTGATTAAAAGATGTGAAGGGGTATGCACTCTTTTGCCTTTATTCTCTTGTGATTTAAAAAAAGTATTGATATAAAATGTTTAAACATCTAGTTACATAAATATACGTGTAAATTTCTAATTATATCCTCCAACATAACTCCTAATAAAGGAATGACAGGGTCAAAGCTATGTATATTTTTAAAGACAATATCCAGGGGCTCCTGGGTGGCTCAGTCCTTAAGCGTCTGCCTTCCGCTCGGGTCATGATCCCAGGGTCCTGGGATCGAGCCCTGCATCGGGCTCCCTGCTCAGCAGGAAGTCTGTTTCTCCCTCTCCCACTCCCCCTGCTTGTGTTCCTGCTCTCGCTATCTCTCTCTGTCAAATAAATAAATAAAATCTTTAAAAAAAAATAAAGACAATAACCTATTCCTAAATATCAACTGCAACACTTTTAATAATTTAGGCTTCCAACAACAGATTACAAGATTGTCATGATCTACCTGCCAAGAAACAACCTATGTGCTTTCAACTATGTAGTGGGGTAAAGTGAAAGAAGATATTAGCTAATGCACTGCCAAATTGACAGCCATTGAGATAATTCACCCTGCTATACAATGTTTACGTCAAATCCATGGGTAAGACTGAATCTTTTATAACCAAGTTGAGAACTACTAAGATATGCAGTTTGTTGCTACTAGTATTCTGAAATCTCAGATACTTTTTTGTAATATCCTACAACACATATTTTTCAGTATTATTAAAATTTGACAAACTTTGGTAAGGTTGGAGACTACTGGCTACTCATGATACTGCATTATAATAGCCACAAAACAACACTGGGATTGCCTTACACTATGAACAAGAAGTGATACGATTGAAAATATAATGACATACTTTACACGTTCATACACCTATGTATTATATTTTGGGGCCACTAAGTGAGAAATAAAACATTCTGGGTTTTCTGTATAATTTTAACCATAAATACACCCAGGGAAGATAAGCTAATAGGTCTACATGTTATTTTTTATATTATTTTTAAAAGAAAACTAGGAGACTTTCAGGGTCATTTTATCAGGATCCATAACGTAATATATGTGAAATATGGAAAAGCACTATTAAGTAAACATGGTATGTTAAGGAACTGTGTTTCCATATTTTACCAACAAGGTGGATTTCAAACTTCAAAAATATACCAAGAAATTTGGTCAAAAGAGTTGAATATTAACAATTTGATATAATTTACTACACACTCAACACACACACCTGTATCTGCATAGAATTCGGATTGCTAAATTGTTGACTCCAAAGACAATATTAAGTGGATCTTTTTGTGATAGAAATGTTTAGTGATGAAATCATGTTTATGTTTTATGATTCATGAGGATAGCTTGGTTTGTTTAGACACCCATGCTGCCACATATGTTAAATATGTTCACAGAGTGACCTGGAACAGATTTTATGCTACATTTAATCCAGTCTCTATTTCATCTCTTCTGTAATACCTCCAAAGCAGGTCATTCCGTTTTGGAGAAACTAGCTGTGATTGTGGACTAAAACTATATTTCTTAAAACTAAATGAAATTGTATAAGGAAAATACAGTCTTTAGCAATTTATAGATACCAATGAAACGTGGCCTCTGTATATTGGCCACTTGTTGTTTATTTCTTCCAAGTAGGCTGAGACTCTAGATCTAAAGCCCATGGGTACCAAACTCTTTTCTGTTCTTCCTCTTCCTCTTCCTCTTCCTCTTCCTCTTCCTCTTCCTCTTCCTCTTCTTCTTCTTCTTCTTCTTCTTCTTCTTCTTCTTCTTCTTCTTC
>NW_023270377.1:85953174-85976924 GCF_011800145.1 Mirounga leonina | reverse complement strand
TCTTCTTCTTCTTCTTCTTCTTCTTCTTCTTCTTCTTCTTCTTCTTCTTCTTCTTCTTCTAACAGAACCGATTGTTTAAAATCCAAAAAAGTAGATTTCTAGACATTCAGAATCTGTCTGCCTTGCATACCCCGTGAAACTACATCCAACATCTGCCAGCCATAGTTAAGTAAGCCAGACACTACCAAGTCTCCAAACTGTTGTTATCCTTTGGAGCTCCATGACCCAGAAACTCCCCACTGTGCTGCTGAGTTTCATAAACACCCTCTTTGATTCTGATCCCCCCTCTCTGGAAATTCTGAGGTGGAGGAGAATAAAACTTAGCGTCTTCGGTCTCTGGACAGTCTCATGCTGTTAGGGACTTACCACCACGAACACCTGTCAAAGATTGTATGTGTTACTGCCACCTTGTGGTCTTATCTTTCTCCTTGATCAGGCGCCAAATCTCTCAAAACCCGACAAGCACGTACCATGTACATAAATTCATTTACCAATTATTAGCATTCTTATGGCTGTTACCTTTATGCTGACTTACTCTCTGAAATGTCTTTCCTTCTCATGTGATGGGCCTTCATATATTTCAGAACACAGCTATCCTATATCCTATGAGCTTTATTTCCACAACAAACACAGTAAGTAAATCACTTCCACTCTTTCATATATGTGAGAGTTGTATGCATTTTATCATTCTGGTTGTCATCTCTGCATAAATTTTTCTTTGTCAAAATCCCTCTCGGACTGATGCCAAAGACTGAACATTCACCTGCAGTGTTTGTGTCCTGGGAGGGTGAAAGCTGGGACATCTTATGTATAATTGCACTAACCATTATGCATTATGCCAACACCAAAGTAGGTACTAGCACCATGAAATTAACAGCACCTAGCAAATACGCCATGTTGTACATTTGGTCAGTATTATCCGTTAGTGTTTAGGAAATATAGAGTTGAGTTTATCAATAAAGATCAACATCATCATAGCAAAAGGGGAGACCTTCCAGATTAAAATGGCAACTAAAATAGGCTGTGGATTAATCACCTAATAATCCCCAAGCCTGAGGGAGAGTGATGGATGTCAGAAACTTCCATAAATACTGTAAGAAACTCACAGAAGGTTACCAGACCCCGGTTGAGTTTTGGGGTGACAGAAAATGACAGTTACACACAGAAAAATCCTTGTGGATGGAAAAGGCGTGGAATAGCAAGAATGAATGTATATATTTTCTTTCCTCAATCTAAAAATCTGTGTGGGGATCCTTGCCAGTCCCCTTAGACCATGAGGCTGAAAAATAGCCTGGCCAGGTCGGCACTGTCAGCTGACTAAAATTATGGAGACTGCAATACCCTCTGATAGGGAATACTTAACAATTGGTTCAGAACTGGCTCCTAGGGTTTCTTCCTACCCCACCCTAGCAGAAGCCAAAGAAAACCCCACTTGCAAAGGGAAATGGCAGAGGTTGAGGTAAAGGGAGTTTCCAGTAAGAGTAGGGCTGCCCATTGAGAACTGAATGCTAACCGTGAGTGATTATAAAGCCAAATAAATATATTGTTAGAGTCAACACCCCTTCCCTGCTAAACTTACTAATAAGATTTTAAGCCCGGTCTTCTGTACATCATCCCTAGGCCCACATTAAATCCCTAAGAATACAAGATCACAAAATAATATCTGAGTAGGGCAGTGCTTATAAAAGAAAGATAAAAGACTAGAACACCTATAACAGGCACATCAGAATTAATGGTTCAAAGAATTTTAAAAATGCTAAGTAAGAATAATACAGACCTGGGGCACCTGGGTGGCTAAGTCGTTAAGCGTCTGCCTTCAGCTTGGGTCATTATCCCAGAGTCCTGGGATTGAGCCCCGCATTAGGCTCCCTGCTCTGCAGGGGGCCTTCTTCTCCCTCTCCCACTCCCTCTGCTTGTGTTCCTGCTCTCACTATCTCTCACTGTCTCTCTCTCTGTCAAACAAATAAATAAAATCTTTAAAAAAAAATTATATAGACCTTCAAAAAGATAAAGGAAGGTATTGGCAACAAAAAGTTGTGGCAAGTTTTCATAAAGAAAAACCAATTAGAAATACTGAGTATGAAAACACTGAAAATCAAATGTGTTAAATAGGCTGACTGATACCATAGACACAGGCAAAGGATGAACTGCAGAGCTAATGTGTCAGAGAAGATGATAGGAAAGGATAAAGATGTAGAAAATTGATATCTTTATATGAATAAATTTATGTTTAGGTGAAAAAAGTTCACATGCACATATTTATTACAAATAGTGATTTGTATATTACACTAAAATCTAATGTATACAATATAATATTCATATCTAACTATGATGAAGAGAGATAAGGGAATTAACGAATGGAGTTGAAAGAGAAAAATTAAAACTAAAAAAGAAATCTTTTTTTTTTTAAGATTTTATTTATTTGAGAGAATGCGAGAGAGAAAGAGAGCACTAGAGCGGGTAGGGTCAGAGGGAGAAGCAGGCTCCCCACTGAGCAGGGAGCCCAATGCAGGACTCAATCCTGGGACTCGATCCTGGGACTCCAGGATCATGACCTGAGCCGAAGGCAGTCGCTTAACCAACTCAGCCACCCAGGCGCCCCTAAATAAGAGAAATCTTGAATTAAACAATGATGATAACATGCCATGAACTAAAGAGCTTGATTAACTCAATTATTGGCACTAGAGTTCAAATGTATAACAGTGATGAGATTCAGTTCCTGAAGGCCAACACACATTATCTTCTTTCTAAATCCAAGGATCACTATTGGAAATTAGGGAATCTCCTGAAACAAAGATGTAGTGTTTTTTAATAGAACTATAAGTATTCTTTGCTTTTGCTTTATTTATATGCTTATTTATTTATATTTATTTACATGCTTATTATACTCACAGTGAGTCACTGTAAAGAAAATTTTATATTTTCCAATAAAATGTGGACATTAGTTTTTCTAGAATTCACAGTGAGTCACTGTAAAGAAAATTTTATGTTTTCCAATAAAATGTGGACATTAGTTTTTCTAGAACATCCTTAAAATGATGTAGGACAGGGGCGCCTGGGTGGCTCAGTCATTAAGCGTCTGCCTTCGGCTCAGGTCATGATCCCAGGGTCCTGGGATCGAGCCCCACATAGGGCTCCTTCCTCAGCGGGGAGCCTGCTTCTCCCTCTCCCTCTGTCTGCTGCCCCCACCGCTTGTGCTCTCCCTCTATCTCTGTCAAATAAAAATAAAAATAAAATCTTTAAAAAAAACAATAAAAGAAAATGATGTAGGACTTGGCACAACATGAGGCATCTTTTCCTTTTAGATACTAGTCTTTACTTCTAGTTAAAGACCTCTGTTAGCTCCTCAGAATTCCTCTAACAATAGTCACAATGGACAGCAAACTAGTCAGAAACCTAATTAAAATAATTATTGTGCCTGTTAGTATATTAACCACTATCTGCCTCTACAGCTTTATGAGGCTGAAGTTTCTAGTCATCCACTAAATGTGGATGGCAATTACATAATTCATTTGCTTAGCCAATAAATAAATAAATAAATAAATAAATAAATAAATAAATAAATAAAAATTATGGTATTCAGATAAAATTTTTCTCTTTTTTTTTTAAAGATTTTATTTATTTATTTGCGAGAGAGAGAATGAGAGACAGAGAGCATGAGAGGGGGGAGGGTCAGAGGGAGAAGCAGACTCCCTGCTGAGCAGGGAGCCCGATCCGGGACTCGATCCCGGGACTCCAGGATCATGACCTGAGCCGAAGGCAGTCGCTTAACCAACTGAGCCACCCAGACGCCCCAGATAAAATTTTTCACCGCTAGCCTCTTAAATCCCAGAACACAATTTAGTGCACCTGAAAATGTGTGTCTTTAGTAGAAAAATGTTTGGTGCAGCATTGTTCAAAGTATCAAGAAAGTAAGAAACAACCAATACATGCATCAATAGATGAATAATTGAGTAAAATCATAATTCTACGTATTAGAAATAATAAATATTCTATGTTATGTATGAATTATTATGAAGGGATGTTCGTGTCATTTTACTGATGAAAAGGGTAAGGGGGAAAAATCATATAGAGTATGACTCCATTATGATTCCTTTGTTAAAAGTAGAAAGGAAACTCCATCGCCTTGAACTTAAGTACAAGATCAGAGTAAAAGATATGGTAGGATATACACTCGAATATTGTTGGAAACGCTGAGAGAGGATAAATTATAACTATTTCCTTATACACCTCTGCTTTACTTCAGACGTTACAACGAGCACGTGCTACTTAAGAAAATTTAAAAGAAGATATTTATGGCATAAAAACATACACATAGTTTTATGATATCTAAAATTTCATTCAAACATATAACAACTTTTGGCACTCCTGAGAAGGAAAACTATTCTCATCCTGATCTTTTTTGTGTGTGCATTCAGTCTTGAGTGATTTTTTTGGTTATTTTGAAAGGCAGGGGCAAAGAAAAGTGAGAAAAGGAAACTAGATAACCTTCAAACATTTGGGAGCTGCTATGAGGAGGTACTCTTTAAAAAAATTCACTCTTTGTGGAGTTTAATAACATCCATTTCACAAACCACAGAGTTTTCCTATCTTACAAATCAACTTTATTCTATTACATTGGTGAATTAGTTTCGTTTCGTGAATTGGTTTTCCACTTTAACTGTTGGCCTTCTAATAAAAGGGAAAGACACGTATTAGGAGTATAGAAAATCGTCAAGATAATAGCCCAGCAATACTTGTTACTTATCATGTAACCTCTTCTTTTCAAATTTCCCCATGCCTCAGTGACTACAAGTAGTCACCGCTGAATTAGCTATGACAAACCTATCCACCGCCCCTATTCTTTCAAAAAGGGTTTGTTAGGGGTATAATGATGAACAGTTCTATTGAGATTGTCATCCATTTCCCTGTAATCTCATGCAAAGACTTTGAAATCCAAACCAGGTATCACCATTCTTATTATATTTAAGACCTAGGAGAATTGAATCTGATGACTGTTAACAATTCTTTCCCTTCTTTAAAAATAATGATCATTATGAAACTTTAAAAAGACAATAAATCAAAAGTTGAAACAAATGCCCTCTATGAATATTCATGTATTTGTATAAGTAAAATAGAGTAAACTTCTACACTCCTATCTTGGAGTACTCATATTTATTAGTGCATGCATATGCAAGATATATATATCCGTATATGTGTGTATACATTTGTGTATATATTTACATACACACAAAGAGAGAGATACATGAAATTACTTAAAGAATTTTTTTTTTCAAAATTGGAATGCTATCTTTTTCACATATACTTTGTGAATTAAAATATATATAATGTTTGGTGCCAAATAGGTTTTTGCTTTTAGTTTTTGTTTTTGTTTTTTTTTAAGATTTTATTTATTTATTTGACAAAGAGAGAGACAGTGAGAGAGGGGGCATAAGCAGGGGGAGTGAGAGAGGGAGAAGCAGGGTTCCTGCCGAGCAGGGAGCCCGATGTGGGGCTCAATCCTAGGACGCTGAGATCGTGACCTGAGCCAAAGGCAGACGCTTAATGACTGAGCCACCCAGGCGCCCCCGGTTTTAGTTTTAATAATAATATATCATATGTATAATATATTTCCTACACTTTAACACAACATTTGAATCAGTGTTGGACCAAATAAGTTACTCTAAACTAGGTAAAATGCTTGTAAACAGACACAAAGTTAAAAAGCAGTTCTACACTTGCCTACTTCAACTCATTTTGTTAAGATCTAATTGACATATAACTTCGTGTAAGTTTAAGTGTACAGTGTGATAGTTTGATACATGTGTGTATTGTTAAATGATTACCATGATAAGGTTAGTTAACACATCCATCATTTCACGTAATTATTTTTTTGTGGTGAGAACATTTAAGATTTAATCTCTTAGCAACTTTCAAGTAATGGATACAGTATTGTTAATTAGAGTCATCATGCTGAATATTAGACCCTCAGAACCTATTTCTTTTATAATTGGAAGTTTGTACCCTTTGATCAACATATCCCCCCACCCCCAGTCCCCTGGCAACCATTATTCTATTCTATTCTATGAGTCTGGCTTTTTTAGATTCCACATATAAGTAAGATCATACAGTATGTCTTTTTCTGTCTGACTTATTTCATTTAGCATAATGCCCTCAAGGTCCATCCATGTAGTCACAAATGTTAGGATTCCCTTCTTTTCTATGGCTGAATAATATTCCATTCTGTATTCCATATTTTCTTTATCCATTTTTCTGTTAATGGACACTTAAGTCTTTTCACGTCTTGGCTATTGTGAATAATGCTGCAATGAACAAGGGAGTGCAAATATCTCTTCAAGATAGTGATTTCATTTCTTCCATATATATATATATATATATATATATATATATATATATATATATATACCCCCAGAAGTGGGATTCATGGATCATACAGTAGTTCAATTTTTAATTTTTTGAGGGACCACTACACTGTTTTCCATAATGGTTATACCAACTTACATTCCCACCAACAATGCTCAAGGGTTCCCTTCTCTCCACATCTTCACAAAACGCTTGTTGCCTCTTATTTTCTTTCTGGTCATAGCCATTCTAAAGGGTGTGAGGTGATATCTAATTGTAGTTTTAATTTGCATCTCCCTGATTATTAGTGATGTTGAACACCTTTTCATGTACCTGGTGGCTATTTGTACAACCTTTTGGAAAACAGTCTATTCAATTCTTCTGCCCACTTTAAGATCAGATCATTTGGGTTTTTGTTGTTTTGTTTTCTTTTTTGCTATTGAATTATGTGAGTTCCTTAAATAGTTTGCAAATTAACCTACTATATGGTTAGCAGATATATTCTCCCATTCCATCTTTACTCTGCTGATTGTGTCTTCTGCTTTTCAGAAGCCTTTTAGTTTGATATACTTCCACTTGTTTATTTTTGTTTTTGTTGTTATTGCTTTTGGTGTCAGATGAAAAAAAAAAAAACATTGTGAAGTCAAAGAGCTTTTTCCTTACATTTTCTTCTAGGAGTTTTATGGGTTTAGATATTACATTTAAGCCTTTAATCTACTTTGAGTTAATTTTTGTAAGTGGTATAAGATAGGGGTCCAACTTCCTTTTTCTGCATGTGGTTATCTTGTTTTCCCAGCACGATTTATTGAAGAGACTATAATTTTCCTATTGAGTGTTGACTACCTTGTCAAATATTATTTGACCATATTTCTGAGATATCTGTTCTGTTCCACTGATCTATGTGCCTATTTTTATTCCAGTAACCATAGTGTTTTAATTAGTACAGCTTTGTAGTATTGTTTGAAATCAGTAAGTATCATAACTCTGATTATGTTTTTATATCTCAGGATTGCTTTGGTTATTTGGGGTCCTTTGTAGTTCCACAGAAATTTTAAGATTCTACTTTCTATTTCTGTGAAAAAAGCCATTGGAATTTTGATAGGGATTGCACTAAATCTGTAAATGGCTTTGGGTATAATGGCCATTTTAACAATATCAATTCTTCTGATTAAAAAACATAAATGTCTTGCCATTTATTTGTGTCTTCTTCAGTTTCTTTCATCAATATCCTATAGTTTTTAGGGCACATATCTTTTACCCCCTTGGTTAAATTTATTCCTTTCTTTAAAGATTTTATTTATTTATTTGAGAGAGAGAGAGAGAGAGATCACGGGCAGAGGGGAGGGGTAGAGAGAGAAGCAGACTCCCCGCTGAGCAGGGAGCCCAATGCGGGACTGGATCCCAGGACCCTGGGATCATGCCCTGAGACAAAGGCAGATGCTTAACTGACTGAGCCACCCAGGTGCCCAGTTAAATTTATTCCTAAGTACTTCATTGTTTTAGATGCTATTGTAAATCAGATTGTTTTCTCTATTTCTCTTCCAGATATTTCATTGTTAGAGTACAGAAATGCAACTGATTTTTGTATGTTGATTTGTATTTGGAAAGTTTACTGAATTTGTTTATTAGTCTTAACAGTTTTTGGTGGAGTATTCAGAGTTTACTATCTATAAGAACATGCCTTCTTCAAACAGAAACAATTTCACTTCTTCTTTTCTAATCTGGATGGCTTTTGATTTCTTTTTCTTGCCTAATTATTCTGGCGAGGACTTCCAGTATTATGCCAAATATGAGTGGGGAAAGTGGGCAACCTTGTTTCCAATTTTGGAGGAAAAGCTTTCAGTGTTTCTCCACCCAGTTTGATGTTATCTGTGGACCTGCCATCTACGGCTTTAATTATGTCGAGCTATGTTCCTTCTCTACCCAATTTGTTACGGTCTTTTATATCATACAAATATGTTGAATATTGTCAAATGCTTTATCTGCATCTATTTAGAGGATCATATGATTTTATCCTTCATTCTATTAATGCGGTGTATTACATTTACTGATTTGCCAATGTTGAGCCATTCTTTTATTGCAGAAATAAATCCTACTTGATCATGTTTCATAATCCTTTTAATGTGTTGTTGAATTTGGTTTACTTGAATTTTGTTGAGAATTTTTCACCTATATTTTGTTTGTAGTGCCTGCCTATACTGACTTTGGTACCGGGGTAATGAGTAAACTTGTAAAATGAATTGCAAAAGGATTGTGCTCCTTTTGCTTTAATTTTTTGGAGGAATTTGAGAAAGATTGGTATTAATTATTCTTCAAATGTTTGGTAGAATTCACCAGTGAAACCATCTGGCTCTGGGCACTTCTCTGTTGGGAGAATGTTGATTACTGCTTCAATCTTTTTAGTCATTATTGGTCTGTCCACATTTTCTATTTCTTCATGACTCAGTCTCAATAGGTCATATGTTTCTAGGAATTTACATTTCTTTTAAGTTATCCAATTTGTTGGTATATAACTGTTCATAGTAGCCTCTTATGGTCTTTTGTATCTCATGTATAACTGTATGTCAGTTATAAAGCCTTCTCTTTCATTTACTATTTTGTTTATTTGAATCCTCTTTGTCTTTTTCTTGGTTAGTGTAGCTAAAGGTTTGTCAGTTTTGCTCATCTTTTATAAAACCAACTTAGTTTCTTTTTTTTTTTTTTCTATTTTCTTTCTAATCTCTATTTCACTTATTTACTCTAATCTTTATTATTTCTTCCTTCTGCTAACTTCTGGCTTAGTTTTCCTTCTCTTTCTAATTCCTTGAGGTGTGAGGTTAGGTTGTTTAAATGGGATCTTTCTTTATTCCTAATGTAGGCATTTATTGCTATAAACTTCTTTCTAGAACTGTTTTTGCTGCATCCCATAAGTTTCTGTTGTTGTGTTTTTGTTTTTGAATAACTAACATTTGAATATCATTTGGCAGTTTATAAAATGCTTTCACTTCTAGCTTATTTTACTGTTGGGATATGCAAGTACCCAGTGACTTATTTATTCTATGTGAACTTTTATTATGAAATACCTTACAGGAATATCATATAACTATTTCACAAAATAAGTTCAATAGAAAAATATGAAAAAGAAAGACCCAGAAACCTCTTCCTATCTTCATACTAAACTCTAATTGGCCTCTCAACTTGTGTTTTAAAGCAAGTACTCTAAGAGCCCTGAATTTTCCTTCTGGAAAATATACCCTGGTTCAGGGTTCAAAATCTACTTACTACCCACTTTGCTTAGCATCAAGGCTAGGACGACATTTCAAGACATTGTTCATCTTTCAATTGCTTCTCCCCAATTTGTCTATTAAAATTCTCTATCAAAACACTAACAGCAGCAATGAAAATAGGAAAGAGGGGATGAAAATGAGGAATGATGAGGATATAGACTTGTCAGAATTTGGAGGTAAACTCAATGTGCTAAGAGGAGAAAGGATGAGTTTAGGTTTTTGTCATTGGCAATTGGCTAATTCATCTAAGAACACTACAATAAATGAACAAACATGAAGTTTTACATGTGGCATAATTTATTTATTATTATTATTTTAAAAAATAATTTTAAATATTAAAAAATAATTTTAAATAAATTTATTTTTTATTCATTTCAGAGGTAGAATTTAGTGATTCATCAGTTGTATATAACACCCAGCACTCATTACATCATGTCCTCTCCTTAATGCTCATCACCCAATTACCCCTTCTGCCCCAACCACCTCCCCTCCAACAACCCTCAGTTTGTTTTCCAGAGTTCAGCATCTCTTGGCAGACAACATGATACTTTGTGTAGAAAACCTAAAAGACTCCACCCAAAAACTGCTAGAACTGATACAGGAATTCAGCAAAGTCTCAGGATATAAAATCAATACACAGAAGTCAGTTGCATTTCTATACACTAACAATGATGCAAAAGAAAGAGAAATCAACAACTTGATCCCATTTATAATTGCAACAAAAAACCATAAGATACCTAGGAATAAACCTAACCAAAGAGGTGAAAGACTTGAACTCTGAAAACTATAGAACACTTACGAAATAAATTGAGGAAGACACAAAGAAATGGAAAAACATTCCATGCTCATGGATTGGAAAAACAAATATTGTTAAAATGTCTATGCTACCCAAAGCAATCTACACATTCAATGTAATCCCTATCAAAATACCATGAGCATTTTTCATAGAGTTGGAACAAACAATTCTAAAGTTTGTATGGAATCAGAAAAGACCCCAAATAGCCAAAGTAATGTTGAAAAAGAAAACCAAAACTGGAAGCAACAAAATTCTGGACTTCAAGCTCTATTACAAAGCTGTCATCATCAAGACAGTATGATACTGGCACAAAAACAGACACATAGATCAATGGAACAGAACAGAGAACCCAGAAATGGGCCCTCAACTCTATTTATTTATTTTAGAGAGAGAGAGAGAATCTCAAGCAGACTCTGTGCTGAGTTCAGAATCCAATACCGGGCTCGATTTCACGACCCTGAGATCATGACCTCAGGTGAAACCAAGAGTTGGAGGCCCAACCAACTGCACCACCCAGGTTCCCCCATGTGGTATAATTCTTATAAACTTTTAGATTATAAACTATATATATGTATAGTAGTCTTATAGCTTAAAGGACTATGTACACATCACAGATATTCCATAAATTCTGGTTACATTAATTTATGAATGCCAAAAAATGAACAGGGAGCTTGGTCATTAATAGCATATTAATCCTACAATTGTAACAGTATGGATTCGTATTTTCTAATGTATAGACTTAGAACAGTAACATAAATCTCCACTTGTCCTTTAAACATTTAGTATCTGTCCTCTCCTTTTCTGATGACACAATTTTACTTCTAACGTTGACATTATCAGAATTTATGAATCAAAAATATCTGTGAGAACGTAATTACGTATGTTGATTGAGCCCTGTGAGTATTCTTTCATCCAACCCCTAAGAGCACAACCAAATATCCAAACTTCAATGTCTAGTGTGTAACTGTATAAAACATTATTTCAGGAAGCTCTGTTCTTTTAATAGCAAATTACTTCCATTAGAGGCTGCAGAATCACTTCCACATTTAATATGCCCTTAGAATTTTTCATCCTTGTAAGGTGGTTTTTCTTGTTTCCATGAAAGAACTGCATTTTAATGGCATGCTTTATGCATATAAAATTTTTGAGTAAATCACATTTGTCTTGAATCTTTATAAAAAATAAATGAAATTATATGCTTAAAAGAAAAATATTTTATTTTTAAAAAGCTTTCTGATAGAGGCACCTGGGTGGTGCAGCCAGTTACGCATCCAACTCTTGGTTTTGGCTCAGGTCATGATCTCGGGGTCGTGAGATCCAGCCCCATGTTGGGCTCTGCACTCAGTGTGGAGTCTATTTAAGACTCTCTCTCCCAGGGCGCCTGGGTAGCTCAGTCGGTTAAGCATCTGCCTTTGGCTCAGGTCATGATCTCAGGATCCTGGGATAGAGCCCTACATCGGGCTCCCTGCTCAGCGGGGAGTCTGCTTCTCCCTCTCCCTCTACTTGCCGCTCCCCTGCTTGTGTTCTCTCTCTCTCTCTCTCTCTGTCAAATAAATATACAAAATTAAAAAAAAAAGACTCTCTCCCTCTGTCCCTCCCCTTTGTGCTCTCTCTCAAATAAAGAAATAAATATTTTTTTAAAAGAATTTTTTATTTATTTGACAGAGAGAGAGAGCACAAGCAGGCGGAGTGGCAGGTAGAGGGAGAGGGAGAAGCAGGTTCCCTGCTGAGCAGGGAGCCCGATGGGGAGCTCGATCCCAGGACCCTGGGATCATGACCTGAGCCGAAGGCAGTTGCTTAACCAACTGAGCCACCCAAGCGCCCCAGAAATAAATCTTTAAAAAAAAAAAGCTTTCTGCTAGAACTTAAATTATACTGTATATGTAGAATATAGCTTATGAAAATTGATATTTAAGAATCTGAAGATTCTGATTTTTTAAATTATGTTTATACCAAAGGTTCATACATGTGTGTGAATAAAATGTAGGGTGTGTGTGTGTGTGTGTGTGTGTATTCACATACCGAAAAATAAAGTCTCTCAGGAATGATAGCCTTTGCATCACTGTAATGATTTATGTTTAATTGTTTTCTCCCTATATATATCTTAGCATTGCAACTCTCTGTTTATCCTAGTATAGAGAATCATTGCAATGGCTTAGAAATTTACTTGGCATTTTTAAACTTACCGCTTTACCTAAAGCCTCTTATTAATTATAAATAAAAGAATTTAATTTGTTTCGATTTGCCAATTATAATAAATATTTCCTACTTCTAAAAAATAATATAATTCAACATCAAGCAAATATCCCATTCAAAAATCCATGAAGAATCATGAGAAAGAAAAACTCTATCTCAATTCCTAAACCTAATCATTAGAGAACACGGTAAAAACCTAGAATTGGGGACTTGAAATGTTAAAATACATACATTTTTCTTACTTAGATTCATTTCAGGATTTATCATGTAGTCTTAAAGACCATAAAAACTTTTAAGGAATTTCTAAGTCAGCTCGCATCCAAAAGAGTGTCGTAAGAATCCTTTGATTCACCCTTAAATCATGAAGAGAATTGCAGTGTAAAGAAGAATCCAGGGGCGCCTGGGTGGCTCAGTCCGTTAAGCAACTGCCTTCGGCTCAGGTCATGATCCCAGGGTCCTGGGATCGAGTCCCGCATCGGGCTCCCTGCTCTGCAGGGAGCCTGCTTCTCCCTCTCCCACTCCCCCTGCTTGTGTTCCCTCTCTCGCTGTGTCTCTCTCTGTCAAATAAATAAATAAAATCTTTAAAAAAAAAAAAAAAAGAAGAAGAAGAAGAATCCAGAGAAGTGTTCAGAAGCCAAACCCAGCAATCTAAAGTCAGAATACAGAGTTAAGGTCTCTGAAATTTGACCACATTGCCATGTAAAGGAAATATTGTTAATGAAAAAATCTTAGATCATAAAAAAGTGTTGTTCACAGATCGATAGTATAATATGATGGAAACTATATGTTGAAATAAATACACTGGACACACAACACAGCACTCATCACCTGAGCCCCACTTACCTGCCTAGGCCACATGACTAACAACAAACTTACCCTTATTCTCTACGTGCACCATTTACCCTATGGATTTATGCCTTTGCACATTCTGCCTCCTTTTCTTTAGCCACCTGGCTAAAACATACACAATTATTTACTTTTCAGTTAAAATGACACCCCCTACTTAATGTTTAGTTCACAGCAATCAAATTACCTTTCTATAACAATTAAGATCATATATTGCTCTATAAAAGTATTTTCTGTCACTCATTTTCCTTTTCCTTTAGACTGATCTTTGCCTTTTCAGTTTATCCATTCTTACCTTTATTATGTTCATATGTAGATGATATTTAAACATTTGTCTAAATGTCATAAAATGACCATTTAGGGCACTGGGGTGGCTCAGTTAGTTGAGCGTCTGCCTTGGGCTCAGGTCATGATCCTGGGGTCCTGGAATTGAAACCTGCATCATTGGGCTCCCTGCTCGGCAGGGTTGTGGGGGGAGGTCTGCTTGTTCCTCTCCCTCTGCCCCTCCAGCTCATATTCACTCTAGCTTACTCTCTTTCTCAAATAAATAAATAAAATGTTTAAAATAAAATGACCATTTAGAAAATTAAAAAATTCTGTCTTTAAATCAACAGCTGTAGAAGGATTGATTCATTAAAGTCAAGAAATTAACTCTAGAGTTACTCAGATTTAGCTGTGAAGCCTGGTGCTCTCATCTGCCCCTTTTTTGCAGCTACAAATTATGAATAATAAAAGTAATACCTGCACCTTTTCTAGTTGTGAAACTAAAGGAGATGTTATATGTAAAGAAAGTAAAGATCAGTATCTTTGAATCCCTAGCGATGTTAAAGAGCATTATTACTCCATCAAAGAGTATCATTTCTCTTTGCTTATTCCTACTGTTTTATTTTTATTGTTTATTTAATTGTGAGTTCTACACATTTAGAAGTTAAGAAATTGGGAGATAAGCCAGAAAAATGAAGACAGAAGAGAACTGTTACAACAGCTCTGAAAAAATAACTCAAGAGGGACAATGACTCACCATCTCTATTTTATTTCTATTCACTTTATTTTATTTGTTATAAAATAATTTTTTAATGTCAAGAAGAGGGAAAGGTCTAAAGTGTCATAATGACAAATTGCTAATATGAATTTCTAAGACAGTTGTTCATTGCCATTATATGTAAAATATATATGTAAACAACACACACACATACACATATACACATATAAATATACGCGTATAAAATTTGGATTGTTTTCTACCAAAGCAAATTTTTAGTTGCCCTCTATGGTAATTTAATCCTGAATTTATAGTGATTTAAGAGCACAGATTCAGGGCACCTGGGTGGCTCAGTTGGTTAAGAGTCTGCCTTTGGCTCAGGTCACGATCCCAGGGTCCTGGGATCGAGTCCCGCATCGGGCTCCCTGCTCCTTGGGAGCCTGCTTCTCCCTCTCCCTCTGCCTCTCGCCCTGCTTGTGTGCTCGCGCTCTCTCTTTCTCTGTCAAAATAAATAACTAAAATATTAAAAAAAATAAGAGCACAAATTCTAAAAAGAGTAATCATACAGTACGTTAAATGATTTGTATTCATTGGTTAAGATGTTCCCTGTTAATAAAAGATAATAATAATAAAAAAAACCCCTGGAATTCCAGAACTAACCTGTGGTTAGTCATTTGCTCAAGGAAAGCAAAAAATATAGTTTAGGCATTCTGGTGATTAAACAGCCATTTCTTTCCCTTGATCTAATTTCTAGCATGAGCCAACTGAGGAAAAGAAGTGTTTCATCTGTAAAGTGTCAAGTTAAAGAAAGTAAATTTGAGCATTGCTCCCAAATATCTTTCAGCCCTGTGATTAGCTATTCATAGGAAAAGAATGCTTTGTGAGAATTCTATGACACCTTGTGTTAAGGAAGCTTCTTTTCATGGTAACAAGTGGAATCACAAGCTTTAATGTACAGTCCTATGGGATGGGTAAAAAGGAAGGAGGGCAATAGATAAATGACTTTGAAATGAGATTGATTTTTCTCTTTTTTCTTCAAAGAATGAGAGAATAGTTATATTAATTGGTTGGTGTCTATTTTATAGTCTTTAAAAATAGAGGATAATTCATCTTGATTCAATAATTACCAGTTATACAAACAGCATATGACAAGTCTGACAAGCAGGCTTTTTCAACATGGAATAGATATTACAATGGCAAATGTGTTAGTGAGAATAATAAATCAAGATTACACCATTTGATAAATTCTTTCCCTTCTTAATAGGACATATATCTAAGTTCATATGCTAATTTGAAAATATCTATGTGGTGTGTGTTATTGAATATCAACTATTTCACTGAACTTGATTGACTAATAGAAAATATTTTCCAGGGGTGCCTGGGTGGCTCAGTTGGTTAAGTGACTGCCTTCGGCTCAGGTCATGAACCCAGGGTCCTGGGATCGAGTCCTACATTAGGCTTCCTGCTCAGCGGGAAGCCTGCTTCTCCCTCTCCCACTCCCCCTGCTTGTGTTCCCTCTCTTGCTGCCTCTCTCTCTCTCTGTCAATTAATTAAATAAATAAAATCTTAAAAAAAAAAAGAAAGAAAGAAAATATTTTCCAAAACACTCCAAAAAGGACAATTATATATTTTCTTCTGGATAAGAGTTGACTTAGTTCTTGGAGTAGAAGATTGTGCTTTTGACTATAAGATTATAAAATTATAAAATAAGAGGCTGATAGGTCACATGAAGGTCATGCTACCCCCACTACTACAGCATTGCTCTGGACCAAATATTGAGTTAAAAAGAATCCATCTGAATTCCACAAAACACTGACTAACCTAAAGGGAAAGGAATTCATAAACCCACATGTGTCATACACATAGATCAAACAAGATGGCTACAATCTTGTATCTGATTCTCAAGGTCTAGGTTAGACAATGTCCTGGAGATGACCCTAGTTAAAACCAGCATGAAACTATTATCTTTCTCCCATTTTACACTTTAGCCTGGGGTCAGAAAAATCTGAGCTGCTTGATATTTCTATTACATTAATGGCACAATTATCACATAGGGATCAACTTCATGCTGCTAATATAGACATGCTTCTGGAAGCAATTTCTGGCTCTGCTGGGCAAGGCAATCTATTAGGTCATTTGTAACCTCCACAAAACCTAGTGGAAAGAGTACAGACTTTGGACTTCTTGAGTATAAATTTTAGCCCTGTATTTATTTGTAGAGTAACCTTGGCAAATTACCTAACACCGTTGAGTCTCAATTGGAGGATAATAGCTTCTATCTGATAGGAAAATAGTGAAGATTTATGAAAAAACACAGGGAAACCAGTCATTAGAGTGTCTCATGCACAGTAGGCATTTAAGTGGAAATTATTATCATCATATACAGTATTTTGCTCATTCCTTTTTAATAACTGATGTCATCTTGATATACAAAATAATCAACATTGAAATAATTTCTCCTCTCAGTTAACCTGAATGCTATTTCGAAACACATACAGATAACAAATGCATGAAGAGTGTTAATAAATGTAAGTTGTTCTGAAAATTATCAAAGAAGTACAGCAGATCCTGTGATTAGGAAGCTATGGTATCTATAGGTTCCACATGATGGAAGTAAATGAAGAGGTTACTTTCACAAACGTCTCCACAGTTTTAGGTTTTGTGACTTGCTCAGTGCATATATTGGTTATTATGTTCTGTTTTCTTGAGGGAGAAGGTTTGACCTTTTTCTCTGCTACTGTATCCATGAGCACAATTCTTACAAACTACACACCCAAGTGGAATTATTTTGCAAGATTCCAGACCTGCAAACTCTGAAGAAAACAAACCAAATAATAACCGAAAACCCAAGCCACCTTCATTTCTTAATGGGCAGCATTTTTCACACACCCAACCTCCTACATACTTCATACAATCCTTAAGCCAGTATCATAAGGCTTGCTTTGATAACCCACATTGGAATTCAATTTTGAAGCAAAATTCACATACTGCTCTTTATTTAATAGAAAATTTGAAAATACCTAACTGGCGCATTGGCATTAACATGCATTTCTGTTAAATATATAATTTCATCTTATTTCTTATGCTCAATTTTTCTAAGCATTGAGTTATATCAGAAATAACCTTGTTCTAGGGCACCTGGATGGCTCAGTCAGTTGAGGGTGCGACTCGTTTTTGGCTCAGCTTGTGATCTCAGGGTTGTGTTATGGGGGACATGAGATTGCCCCACACCTGACTCTACAATCCATGCAGAGTATGCTCCAGATTCTTTCCCTCTCCCTCTGCTCCTACCCCCACTCATACGTGCGTTCTCTTTCTCTAAAATAAAGAAAATCTAAAAAAAATCTTCTAAGTCCAAATAGTGATGGTCCTAACAACATGAACTATTTTTCTCTTCAAAATTTCTTACTGTAATGGTAATGAAATACATGTATACATGATGCAAAATCAGGTCCAGAACAGTGGTCACATTTTTAACGTGACTCTTTGGTAGTTCATTGTTATTTCCTGATTTGGAATTATAACTTTTTGCCTCTTTGACTAATTTATAAACCCCTTAGATGTAGGGGTTCTATAAAGTACCTTACGTACTATATAGTACATCCTTTGTATTCAATAAATAGGTATTGATTGATTCCCACAAGCCTTTAGATCACAATAAATTTAGAAGGAATATTATGACTTATTTCTATAATCTATCTGAGTCATAAATCAGTTTGATAGAAAAATCTTTGTATATTCAGACATAAAAAAGAAAAAATCTTGCCATTTGCAAGAACATGAATGGAGCTAGAGAGCTTAATGCTATGTGAAATAAGTCAATTGAAGAAAGACAAATAGCATATAATTTCACTCAGATGTGGAATTTAAGAAACAAAACAAACAATCAAAGGAAAAAAAAGAGAGAGAAAGAAACAAATCAAGACTTAACTATAGAGAACAAACTGATGGTTACCAGAGGGGAGCTGGGTGGAGGATGGGTAAAATAGTTGATGGGGACTAAGGAGTACACTTTTAATGACCACCAGGTGATGTATGGGATTGTTGTATACCTGAAACTGATACAACATTGTATGTTAATAACTATACTGGAATTTAAAAAACAAAAAACTGGAAAAAAAGAAAGAAAAACTATTGTAAAAAGTCACCTACTATATGAACCATGAGTAAATGTCCTGGATTTTGAGAACAAGAATCTATTAAAACAATAATCCTCAGGACTATTTCCTTTATCTCATAGTCTAAATTTAAAAAGAAAAAAGTTTTGAATTTCTAAAATGTAAACCATAATTTCACAGAGTTTTGTTTCTACACATTTCTTCATCTTTTAAATGTTTGATTCTTTCGAGCAAAACCTTCCCAGATTTTGCTGCTCATTATACTTTTCCTATTGTGTGGTAGACATTCATCAATTAATGCTACTCATGAGTAGTAAGTGTCCAGTTGAGGTGTCCTAATCAGTTACATGATTCTCTTGATTCCTTTTTAATTTGCTTTTCCAAACTTCCAGTCAGTTTTCTGAGCTATCATTTCCACAATTACTGCTCTACCTTAATTAACTGGAGGGATTTTCAGTTGTTGCAACCAAGATCTCTGACTAATATATATGGTGATTGGCTAATGTAATTGATGAGGCTCTTTTACACTAGCCTGAAAAGTCTGATGGGAAAATTGTAAATCTTTTGACTTTTGCTTACTACCAATATTTGTGGCTTCTGCTTTTCCTCATCTTCCCAAGCTATGGTCTTGATAATTGACATCTTGTCTTTAAATCCACTAGCCAAACTGAAATTCCAGCATCACTTTATAACATCTTTTAGGTGTCCCCCTCTCCTGTTCACCGGAAGCCTAAATTCAGCTCACCATAGAGGAGCCATGTTGTCACCAATTCTCCCCAAAGGGGGTAGTGGAGCAACTCTGTATTATAGGAAATAATTACTTCCAATCCAGAAGCCCAGATATGATCTGAGACTTACCATAAGAGGATCTGGTTTCCATCATATAATTCAGGAAAAGAATAATATTTGAATAATTTTTAAAGACCCTACCATTTTCAAATTTTTTCATATATACTTAGACTTAAACATAATAAATTCCCTTTTCCTCATTTAGAAATCAGGTTTTTACACAGAAGTTCATTTTTTAGTTATGGAATCTTTGTATTATAAGTTGTATATAGAGGATGTATGCATGTATTTTTAAAATAACATTATGCCACTGAAACATATAAAGAAACAACATTTAGAATATGATTTGGTCTGGGGCATGTGGGTGACTCAGTTGGTTAAGCATCTGCCTTTGGCTCAGGTCATGATCCCAGGGTCCCGGGATCAAGCCCCACATGGGGCTCCTTCCTCAGCGGGGAGCCTGTTTCTCCCTCTCCCTCTGCCTGCTGCTCTGCCTACTTGGGCACTCTCTCCCTGACAAATAAATAAATAAAATCTTAAAAAAAAAAAATCCCTAAATCTCAGGTATACACTGGTTTCTTTAAATTATATTTTTCTTAGAACACAAATAAAGTAGGCATTTGTAGTATATTACAAGCAAGTGGAAAGGGCATTCATTTCATTCATTTCACAAATACTGATTTTGCATGAACTGAGCATAGGGTTAACATCTGGGTTCCAGAGATACGTTAAATATAGTATCTACCTTCTAGGAGCTCATAGTCAAGGCAGGGTGACCCAGAGATGAAAAAAATAATAGTAAATACAGCAAAAACAGCCCAGAGAGGAATTATAAGTACCCAAAACTCACAGAAACAGCTGACTATAGAAAATGGAGACAAAATTGTTTTATCTATCCATTGCCTAAAAGAGCTTTCCAAAGTGTCCATGTCATTTCCAGAAACACGTGGCACATTTTGGCACATTTAAGCCTCCACATCTTAGATTTTAAAATTGCTAAGATTGTAAAACACTGAAATTCTGGCCAATGCTAATGTCTTGGGACTTTTAAATATTAATCTAACTAATAGTTACAACCAGTTCCTCTATAAAAGATATTAATGATTTTAAGTACTTGAGCTGCATCATTATAAAGACTATATTCCCCTTAGTTTAATTTTAACATTTTTAACAACAAAACTTGACATTTTAAGTCAGCAAGGGAGACTCATTGCAGCACAGAATACATCTATCTGTCCTAAATGCCATAATTATTGGACAAGACTCTGCCAAGTAAGTTACTCCTTGGGGACTTTGGAGGTACATCACTTTCCAAGACACACGGGGAATATTTAGTGAACTGCTTGACTGATTTATGCAGTAGAATGCTCTGTAATGATAGACCAAATATCAGTCATTTGAGAAAATTAACAATCCTCCAAAATGCATACCAATCAGCATGGTGGGTCAGCAGAAGGGATAAGTGGTTAATTTGGTCAGTGATTAGCTCGTCCTCTTGGTTTGGGATTTAGATCAATTTGGCTACAATTTAGAAAAAGGTATTCCTTTCTTCTTTTGTGATGAATTTAAGCTCATGACATTTTTTTAAAGATTTATTTATTTATTTGAGAGAGAGAGAGCATAAGCAGAGGGAGAGGCAAAGAGAGAGGGAGACAAGCTGACTCCGGATCAGCGGGGAGCCCCACGCAGGGCTCAATCCCAGGACCCTCAGATCATGCTCTGAGTTGAAACCAAGAGTCATATGGTTAACCAACCTAGCCACCCAGAGGCCCCTAAGCTCACGACATTTTTTTTTATGGTAATGCTTTTATTTTATTTATTTATTAATTTTTTAACATATAATGAATTATTTGTCTAAGGAGTACAGCTCTGTGATTCATCATTCTTAAACAATTCACAGCATTCACCAAACAATTCACATACCTTCCCCAATGTCCATCACCCAGCCACCCCATCCATGCCAGCAACCCTTAGTTTGTTTCTTGAGATTAAGAGTCTCTTATGGTTTGTCTCCCTCTCTGGTTTTGTCTTGTTTCATTTTTTCCGCTCTTCCCCTATGCTCCTCTGCCTTGTTTCTCAAATTCCACATGACATTTTTAAAGTGGAAGAATTTGAAGATTTTTTTTAAGCCAAACCCTCATTTTACAGATAGAGAAAAAGATTTACCAAATGTTATCATACTCATTAAGATACAGTCCCTATTCACTCTCCTTTATATTTTGGCATTTTTAGCAAATGCATTTTCAAGCTACTTCTCATTATACAACTGCCTTTCATTAAAAGGAAAACTTCCTTCCAGTTTCCTAGAAGCCCATGTTCTTCCCCACCTCTGGGTTGTTAAACATGCTGACTTCTCTTCCTTGGAGCTTACATCACCAATACACACAAACACACCTAAATATATATGTGTTATGGTACATGAGGATGGCAAAATATATATGTACTCTTTTTCCTGCAGAAGTCTAAAGAACTCTGATAATTCCTATGGCTAATTTCCTGCATATTTTCCTATGTACCAAGTAGAAATGATTATGATAGACTCTACAATGGGCACGCTGCAGAACTAGGTACTTGGAAGGATATAAGGATGAGCAAGATACATCTTAGGATATATAAGTATACAATCTAATGGTGTGCATGAGGAAAGGAGTAAAGGAATTAGACAATTACCTGAATAATCACATTACAAAGAGCTAGGAAAAAATACCTGAAGTTGTTATATTTCAAAAAGGAATGCATTTTTGTGCTGAAACACCCTGATTTCAAATGAATTAAATTTTGAGAAATATCTTTGAGAAGATTAGTAGGGTAATGCAAAGGGTATGTGACGGACAGTGATGTGAACAAAACAAAACAACAAGAACAACAAAATCTGGAGATACGGATTGTATCATTTCCGAATCTAGGGCATTTGTTTTTTGTTTGTTTGTTGTTGTTGTTTTCTGTAAGCAATGGGAAGCTAACAGGTATTTGAGAAGAAAGTGATATCAGTTTTATCCTTAGGAAGATAACTGCCAGATAAAAGAGGAAGTAGGGGGACTGGTTTAGGAATAGTCTAGTTAGGGGAAGAGAGAAAGTTACATTCATATAATTTATTTAAATCTGATATTGAACAGAAAGACAGCTTCAATTTTTATCTGAGTTAATTTTAATTCTGAAACTAAGATGTAGGCATTTCAGTAGTACTTTATATGTCATGAGTTTATCAGACCATCAACTCCCTAAATAAAACTGTTTCTTTTTAAGAAAGCCATAACTGGTTTTTAAACATTAAAGGTATTAAAGTATTTTAGCCTGAGAAGAAGGACATTTTAAGAAATGACAGAATACGCTGTTCATTACTTTGCAATTGTAAAGCACCATAATACAAGCAAAGGATATTCTATCATTAACATAAGAAGCAAAGTGATGACTTAGGGCCTCTGAACATTTGAGTCCCCCTACTTAATCCATGTAAGCCCTCAATTTTACATTTTCCATCAGACCTATAAAATATATTCAGACTCATACATAAAAGATTTCTTAGAAAAGCCATGTAATGCTTATGTAAGTAGATTTCATAAGAAAAAAGAAATTTCAAATTATATTCTAAGTATTGGTTGTTACAAAACATTAACTACAAAACTTAAAAATGATGTAAATTCAGATACACTTCAATACATATTTTCAATTCATGACCATCTTAGAATATTTATATAGCTCATACCTCAGTCATAAATGTTTAGCTACCTTTGGTCAGTTTCTTGAAGGGAATTCTATTTTAAAAAGAATATACCAGCCTTACCAAAACTAACAAATATGTGAATTAATTTCTGTTGGTTATCAAATCTATATAAAATGAAAGATAACTGTCTCAAAAATGATAGTTTTTTTTTATTCTTAATTACCATGGTCTTCAATCATTTATGATAATGCAATTCCTTTTGTTTTGACTTGTAATGTATGGTTAGCAAACTTGACCTTTCATTTCCTGATAATTTATGCAATAGTTAATTTGCTGTTATGTTTCCATTCTTCCAGTGCAAGTAGAATTTAAAAAGGACACTGAGTATAAAAAACATTCTATCAGAATATTTAATAGGAATATAACTTTATTGGTGTATTTTTTCAAAATCAAAGTAATCCACTGGCTATTTCAGATATATTATGTATAATATATCTATAGGGGATTCCCACATAGTTATTTCATTGTCTTTTTAACTAGGTCCAAATGCCTATATCTAAGATGAAGGTATACATACATTAATATTTAGGAAAAAAAATTTTTAAAGAAGTAAAGTCATTAGATACAAATTTTTTTGGAAAAATATAGCTGCCATTCTTTTTCTCTTCTTTTACTTTTCTTTCTTTCTTTCTTTCTTTCTTTCTTTCTTTCTTTCTTTCTTTCTTTCTTTCTTTCTTTCTTTCTTTCTTTC